>NW_027454683.1:0-2500 GCF_040206685.1 Ascaphus truei
GGGCAGTGGACAGGAGAGGGGGGGCAGTGGACAGGAGAGGGGGGGCAGTGGACAGGAGAGGGGGGCAGTGGACAGGAGAGGGGGGGCAGTGGACAGGAGAGGGGGGCAGTGGACAGGAGAGGGGGGGCAGTGGACAGGAGAGGGGGGCAGTGGACAGGAGAGTGGGGGGCAGTGGACAGGAGGGGGGGGCAGTGGACAGGAGGGGGGGGGCAGTGGACAGGAGGGGGGGGGCAGTGGACAGGAGAGGGGGGGCAGTGGACAGGAGAGGGGGGGCAGTGGACAGGAGAGGGGGGGCAGTGGACAGGAGAGTGGGGGCAGTGGACAGGAGAGGGGGGTAGTGGACAGGAGAGGGGGGGCAGTGGACAGGAGAGGGGGGGCAGTGGACAGGAGGGGGGGAGCTGTGGACAGGAGGGGGGGCTGTGGACAGGAGGGGGGGGCAGTGGACAGGAGGAGGGGGGGGCAGTGGACAGGAGAAGGGGGGGCAGTGGACAGGAGGGGGGGCAGTGGACAGGAGGGGGGGCAGTGGACAGGAGGGGGGGCAGTGGACAGGAGGGGGGGCAGTGTCACACACACACACACACACACACGCGACACCTACCTGTACTTCCGGCCGCCGCCATCTTCTCACTCGGCGCCGCGAGGGAGGAAGGGGGTCCGCCATCTTACGCGCCGCCGTGGCAGCCTGTTCCCACGCCGGGGAGGGAGCTGAGTGGAGCGGGAGGGAATGGAGCGGGAGGGAATGGAGCGGGAGGGAATGGAGCGGAGGGAGGTGAGTGGAGCGGGAGGGAATGTAGCGCGAGGGAGGAAGGGGTCCGCCATCTTACGCGCCTCGTGGCAGCCTGTTCCCCCGCCGGGGAGGGAGGTGAGTGTAGCGGGAGGGAGTGGTGTGTAGCGGGAGGGAGTGGTGAGTGGAGCGCGAGGGAATGGAGCGGGAGGGTGGTGAGTGGAGGCGGGAGGGAATGGAGCGCGAGCGCGAGGAGGAAGGGGGTCCGCCATCTTAGGCGCCGCGTGGCAGCCTGTTCCCCCGCCGGGGAGGGAATGGAGCGGGAGGGAGTGGTGTGTAGCGGGAGGGAGTGGTGAGTGGAGCGCGAGGGAATGGAGCGGGAGGGTGGTGAGTGGAGCGGGAGGGAGTGGAGCGGGAGGGAATGGAGCGCGAGGGAGGAAGGGGGTCCGCCATCTTAGGCGCCGCGTGGCAGCCTGTTCCCCCGCCGGGGAGGGAATGGAGCGGGAGGGAGTGGTGTGTAGCGGGAGGGAGTGGTGTGTAGCGGGAGCTACACTGTGTGAGGTAGCGGGATAGGGGGAGGGACATTGGTGGCATGGTGTAGCGGGGTAGGGGGCCCTTCCGGTCTGGTTGCGGTAGGGAGCTGTGTGAGGTGCAGGATATGAGGCGTGCTGTGCGGTTCGCGGGAGCTACACTGTGTGAGGTGGCGGGATAGGGGGAGGGACATCGTTGCCATGGTGTGTGAGTGGAGGCCGCGGCCTCGCGGTCCGGTTTGCGGGAGATGTGTGGCGTGGAGGGGAGGGGGGGTTTGAAGAGGCAGTCTGCAGTGTTTGGTGTTGTGTGAATGTGTGTGTGTGTTGTGTTTGTGCGTTGTGTGTTGATTCTGTACCTGATTCGGCAGTCTGTGGTAGCAGACGTGAAGGTTTGATAGCTGTGAAGCGTGGCACCAGAGCAGGTTGAGGATTAGAGGATTAGGTGTTGCAAAAGCAAAGCGTTCCCAAAACTCAGTGAGGGGTGGGACAGTGTGGAAGTATTAGGGCAGTGGTTCCCAAACTTTTTCGGTTCAAGGCTCCCCAAGGCAATCAGAATTTTTTCAAGGCTCCCCAAGGCGATCAGGATTTTTACGCGGCGCCAAAGTAAAAACAAAGGTGTACATACATACATAGGTGTACAAACATACCTAACAGTTGCAGTGCGCAGTTGGTGTCTCTCTCAGACACTCTCACTCTCTCTCACACACTCTAACTCTCTCTGACCTCACTCTCTCTCTCTCTGACCTCTCTCTGACCGCACTCTCTCTCTCTGACCTCACTCTCTCTCCTCACTCTCTCTCTCAGAACTCTCTCTCTCTGACCTCACACTCTCTCTCTCTGACCTCACACTCTCTCTCTCTGACCTCACACTCTCTCTCTGACCTCTGACCTCACATTCTCTCTGACCTCCCTCTCTCTCTCTCTCTCTGACCTCACACTCTCTCTGACCTCACACTCTCTCTCTCTCTCTCTCTCTGACCTCACACTCTCTCTGACCTCACACTCTCTCTCTCTCTGACCTCACACTCTCTCTGACCTCCCTCTCTCTCTGACCTCACTCTCTCTGACCTCCCTCTCTCTCTGACCTCACACTCTCTCTCTCTGACCTCACACTCTCTCTCTCTGACCTCACTCTCTCTCTCTCTGACCTCACTCTCTCTCTCTCTCTGACCTCACTCTCTCTCTCTGACCTCACTCTCTCTCTCTCTCTCTCTGACCTCACTCTCTCTCTCTGACCTCACTCTCT
>NW_027454683.1:7500-47500 GCF_040206685.1 Ascaphus truei
ATGGTACTGTTTTGTGCTCTGGTTCTGACCTAGTTTGGGAGCTGGGGGGCTTAAGTAAATATCACCTATGGAAGAAGGCAGACGTGGAGCAATTGTGGGGCAGAAAAATACACCATGTGTATTAAAGAAAGAAATCAATTTCTTTCAATCACACTTTTTCCTTTAATATATACAGTACAGTGTGTTGGTTATATTGCCCCTGAATTGCTTTTCTACATAAAAGTCACAGACCTCAGTGCTTCTGGGAAAGGCGGCAGGTTTCTCTTTCGCTAGGATCCTGTTTAAGATACTAAACTGATCACAAGTTAAAATGATTTGAATACCAATTTCCAACCGTTTCATTGTGACTGTAATTACTACGTCGAGGCGTGATGTGTGCGCGAGCCTCAATTTATGGCTGGGTGTGGATATGTTTAAAGACCTTTTCACTTCTTAATTATATTCCAAATCAATCCTGCCTGAAGGAAATGAGAAGTTAGAGCCGGCGTTATATCGAGAGTTGGCAAGTGCAGAAGGAACCATAAAAACACGAGATTATAATTTTCCGTTTAATGAGAAGGACATTTTAACAGCCAAGCAGAAGATAAAATACATTCTGAATAGTGACAACATGTAACACTCTGCCTTAGGCCAGGTCCCCGCTGGCTACTGCAGCGCCCACTGTGGCGGACGCTGCAGGGAAGGGAGCCGCCCCACAATGGGGCCAGGCTCGCTGCGAGGGGGGGCCACCGCGCTGCGCCGACGGAAACTCCTGCTCTCAAGAAAATTGAGATCAGGATTTGCGACGGAGCGTTAGGCCACGCCCCCCGGCGGTTCAGCCAATGAGGGCAAACCTGCCAGTGACGTCACGGCCGCAGCCCCGTCACGCCCCCACCCCCTGTCACGCCCCCTCTGTCTTTCCCCCTGCAGCTCTCTGCAGACCGGGGGACTCGGCTGCACCTGCCGCCAGCCTGGCAAACACATGGCCTTAGCAGTAAAGGGGGGGTTTAGCAAAGCAATATTGACACAATCAGCCCCCTTTTTAGTTCCTCTTGTGTGTTGGAAGATCGGGGTACTTTGCATAGCCATAACCAGTCATACACGGCCACCTAGTTGTAACCAGTCATGCACGGCCGCATAGCCGTAACCAGTCATGCACAGCCGCATAGTCGTAACCAGTCATGCACGGCCGCATAGCCATAACCATTCAGACGCGGCCGCCGGGACACTTGGCCAACAGGACAGTTTGCCGCCTCAAGTAATGTATCCCTTAACTCCTTACCCTAAAACCCCTAATCCTTTACCCTAAATACCTTTACCCTTACCCTAAAAACCCTAACCTTAACATGTTACCCTAAACACCTTAACCTGTTACCCTTCAAACCCAAACATTAATCCCCAATTATTAAACCCAAACACCTTACCGTAAACACCTTAACCCCTTACCCCAAAAACCTTAAACCCTATCACTACCCCCTAACCCCTTAACACCTACCTCAGGGCCGAAATCACTGCGACTACTTGGCCAGCTGTCCCTCGGCAGCTGAATGGCCGTGGCACATGTTCTCATTCTGCTAATGGGACATCAACTCTCCTAGCTGCATTGCATAGCAAATGCAAGACAGGACATGTCAAGGGACCTGGGAAATATGTAACTAACAAAGCAGGTTTTAAGCCAAATAAGTGTGATTTCACATTTGGCACCATTGTGTGGAGCACAGAAATGTGAAACGTAGGAAGCAGTTCCTCCCATCTGGGGCAGATTGTTAGAAGACAGAACGTTTCACACCTTAAACTTGGCTGATTTCTCAACGCAGATTGATGGGGGAAATAGTGGAGCATAGACACGCAGAATGTGATGCGTCTCATTATACTCTGTGCATCATGTACTCCTTGTGACCAAAGTAGAGCAAAGTGCATGATACATTAGTTCTTATTCTATAAACTACAATAGTGCCAAAACGGCACTCTCAGTGCACAGAGTAATGTCCTTTGACACACAGACTCAAGGGCGAAAAGGATGCTATTTACAGTACGTCATATTGGCTCCACAATTGCCAGAATACATTAACCCCGTGTGTTGTTTTTTGGAACTTCGCGGTAGGAGAATGTATCTAAAAGATATTGCATTGAATTCTCCACTGACGATGTGCAACGTCTTTGCTGTGACGAGGATGTATTAGATTTATAGCAAATAATTAGCACTGTGCCAGGATGACCTAGTGCAGCAGACACGCCCACGTGTTAGAGAGAGAGAGAGAAATTAGAGAATAAGATTAATGTAGAAGAGAGCCAAGCACACCAAACAGTAGAAAGAACCAAAGTATAGCAAAATAAGGTCATTTCACTTAAGAGGATGCACCCGGATGAAGATGCATGTGCACCGAAACGGTGGATGCCCCTCTGACTCCTTACTCATTAAATTACCTTTTTTGCTATTCGTGGATTCTTTCTCCTGTTTGGTGGGCTTGGCACTCTTCTACATATTGCTTGTCCTTGGCTTGGATTTTTTGTCCTTAGCACCCAGCTCTTGCTTTTTTCTTCAACTTAGACTCTTGCGCTTAGGGGCACCACAAGTTGCTTTACCTGATTCTCCCCTCCTATTACGTAGTGATAAGATTAAGGCATTAAATCTTGGGGACTGATGCCAAAAAACAAACAAATTCAACAATAAATAGTACGTATTAATGTTTTCACCTTGTGTTGGAAATGTATGTAAATATAGTAAGCCGAGACTTGCAATGCTTCTCCTATCTTCATTATTTTGTTGCCTTCTGCTTGTTAAGTACCCTCCCTTCTACCCTTTTCCAGGGGGTCTTCCGCCAATATGTCAGTGTAATTATGATGTCATGGGTGGGAGGAAACCAATACAAAATAAAGGATTTTGATGATGAAAACGACATAAACCAAATCTGATTCTTTTTTTAAAGTCGTTTATCGCCAAGAATTAGCCCGTGAAATCCATCGATGACATTATTTCACCTCGCATCATACAGTCTGTATCAAGGCAAAAGTAGTGCAATCTTTGGGCAATAGTTCTGCATATATTAAAGTAATCAATGAGATTTTTTCTATGCATCTGGTGCTCTTGGTTTTAACCATAATTGCTCCACTTTCCCCTTCACAAGAAGCCTCAATAGGGGTACATGAATCTAGGGAAAATCAGGGGCATTCTGGGACAAAATAACTGCATAGCATGTTTCAAAGCGAAATATCCCATTAAAATCAATAGGATTCTCCCCAATGTTTTTCCAGAATTGCACCATATTTGACTTGATATTTAAACCCCTAAATATTGTATCAAAGGAAATATGGACCCACATGGGGCAAAATATCAAAGGAACATTCCTGTTGATGTCACTGGAATTGTTCTCTTTGACACATGGGGCAGATAATTTGTCCCTGATTAGAACCTTGTTTGCCTATATATCTAAGCCCCATAATTTTAACAAGGAGGTTTCCAAGGCGGAATCCCTGAATTTCACCTTTCCAGTGATGGTTTGTCAAATTAAAACCCCATTACTTCGCCTTTCCGTTTGTTTTGCAATTCTGTTATTTGAGACAAAAAATTGTAATCAAATGTGCCTACCAAACAGACATGGGTGTGAGCTCATCTCTACTTTCCACCCTCCAAATAACAATAACAGGGTTAGGAACAATTTCAAGTCAAAATTGGAGCAATTCTGGGGTTTGCCTTCGTGAGGTTGAAAAACATGTCTCTTTTCTCCCTGTATAACATCGCTCTGCATAATCAATTAATTTTGCTAGCATTTTTTGCCAATCTTCTTATTTTGAGTGCTGCAGCTCCCCCGGTCCCTGTATACTTCTGCATGGGCTTACGGATCGTCATCCAACCGGTACTATCACCGCTACTAAATTTAGCCAGTAGGGGAGTGCCCATCAGACCATATTTCTTCTTGATACAAATGCCCAAAAGGTTTCTGTTTTGAGCCGTACCATTGCAGAAAAGTTGCATTGATGGGATAGGACCGGGGTGCTCAACTCCAGTCCTCAAGCCTCCCCAACAGGTCAAGTTTTTATAATATCCCAGCTTCAGCACAGGTGGCGCAATCAGGTGGCTGAGGACTGGAGTTGAGCACCTCTGGGTTGGGACACTGACCATTCCAGTGGCGCTATTTACTAAAGATTTCTGTGGCCAAACCAGTCTAAAAACCAGTCTCATTTTTATAATGAAAAGAGCATCCCATTGAATGAAAGTCCGCTCTGGTCTTGTTCCAGTTTTGCAGCCTGGAGACTTTAGCAAATAACCCCCCCCCCCTGCTGTCTGCCTCCTAGAACTAAATCTGAACCCCTGAGTAAGTCCTTGGATTCATTCAGCCCCAGCGAACTATTCACGTTTCTCTCTTTTCCAGACAAGTCAACTGGGACACCTTTTTGAAGGAAAGTGTGGTCTTCATACTTGCTGCTCGCCCAAATAGTTCCGCCATCCACCTGAAGCCACCAGCATAAACGCCATTGAGGAGCGAACAAGGGGGTAACCAAAAAGCCATTGAAACCCTAACTACTTCCTGATGTATCAAGTACAGAGAGGATGATGGTGGAGTATCAGAATATCTGGTGACAAGAATCCGCTCTATGTTGGTTGTTCTAGCTGAGCTGGAGGTTGAAACAACGTTACCGTTCTGTATTTGCCCCGCACAGAAATGTCTTTCCCTTTGCTGAATGACTTTAGATTTTTATTAGATTAACATCTCCAAGCTCTATAAATAAAAATCAATGATGGTAAATACAGCTATGGAGAACCCGGTTCTGAAGAATCTCATGGGAATGGTGTAAGAACCTAGACTGGCCGGGCCCTGGCTATCATGGACAACAGGTGTCATTGGGTTGCACATCAGAACAGCCAAGTGTAACTGGGTCAGCACTTACCTAAGATGTGAAAGACGCCAAAGAGCTGAGATTGTAAACACAAGAATAAATGAATATAGTGTATATGATGTGTGACCCATACCATATCATGGACAATGGGTCTCTCTCTTCTCCAGTGAAGTCCTCTGTTCTTAAAATGCGGACACTTTGGGTAAAGGTCAAGAAAACATCTTTAAAGCAGAAGTCCATGGTAATTTGGTTTGTCGCTTTTCTCACATTTGAGGGTAGGATCAGGAACAGATTTGTAATTAGCATAACAGCTGATGGGGATTTACTAAGCTCCATGTCACTGTGTTAGGCACAGACTTTCCTCAGTATGGCTGATTCAGTTCAAGCACACTGATTTACAGTAACATTCCATTAGCACACTCCCCTGGTTATGGGCGATGGCCCCAGCACTCCATGCTACATTTCTTGAAGATGCAACCACATGAAAGCCCTCAGCCACCTCAACACCTTCTTGCAAAATTGTTTTGTAATTGAATGCAGCCTTCTGAGCTCTGTCAGGTTGTTGAAGGTCGCGATACCTTTTAAATGAACCAGCACGGTTTTTGTCATGAATTTAATCGTACCCAAGAATGAGGTACGTGTACCTTACAATGGAGTCAAGTGAATCTGAAGAAGAGTCTAGTGAGGTTTGCAGTTTGTAGTTGAGTATGTCAGTAAGGAAATATTGTGCTGACATTCCATCATGTTACATGTGACGGCATTTCTGGGAATACTCGTTTGCATGTCATTATCTAGCCAGAATCGGAAGCATGGTACGCTAAGAGATAATGGGGAAGGACAGGGTTGGGGACCCATCAGAGACACGTGACTGTGCTCACAAGTGGTATTTTTATTTGCTTGACAGCTTTTTAAATGTAACGTAGTCCCGAAAATCGAATTAAAATACAGCAAAACTATTATTCCAGTGGAATAAACTTGTAGCTCTTTCAGATAGGGTCTCGTGCCCAGGTGAGGGAAGACTCCTGCCGTGAGTCCAATGTTTGTAGCAATTAAGGTTCAGTTCTTCGAATAATGACACTCGTGGCCATATCTGGGCATCGGATTTATTACACTGAGAAACTGCCGATCAGAGAGAGATTCTGGGGAAACCACCATTCAAGTCAGTATCACAGCTTAACTAATAAGCTCCGATCAGACCATCAAAAAACGTCATTTTAGGTTAGTGTTCAAATCAGGATGAAATGTGAAGGATACAAGCAATTCCTGAAGATGCAGCTGGTTAGGAATCGGCGGTGGGGCTAATACTCAATGGAAAAAGGTTACATTCATTAAGGCAACCAGTAGGAAAAATACATGGCAAAGAACAGGCTGCGCACCGAACACACTAAAGCACAAAAGTGTGTTGTTATCGAGGTGTACTGTACACCACAATACTCAGTTTTCCAGCCCTCTTTTGTAAATTGTGATTGGTAGAAATGCAACAACCTTTGATGGTTAAAATGATTATTATAAAAATTATTTGTCTTTTCTATTCAACAGAATTGCAGACCAAGATATATATATATATACAGTAAGGTGCCTTCACACACTGACTGTATATAGTGTCAGTCTTCCATATTGTGTCTCAGTCAGTGTGTGAAGGCACCTTACTTTATTATCACTGCTTGTGTCATAGAGCAAATTGTGGATGAGTTATCTAAACAGAGTAGGTATAGGGACAGTAAAGGAGCAGCTAGGGGTGGAGTTATAGGAGCAGTTGAAGATTTATAAGGAGTTGAAGGAGCAGTTACATGTAGATGAGGAGTTACAGGGAACGGTTATAGGAGTAGTTAGGGCGGTGTTATGGGAGGAGCTGTGGGAGGAGTTATAGAGAGCAGTTAGGGAGGAGATATGGGCGGAGGTATAGAGAGCAGTTAGGGAGGAGATATGGGGGGAGGTATAGAGAGCAGTTAGGTGAAGAGTTATCGGGAGTGCTTATAATAGCAGTTAGGGAGGAGTTTTAGGAGCAGTTGTGGGAGGAGTTATAGGAGCAGTTAGGAGAGGAATTATAGGGAGCGGTTATAATAGCAGTTAGAGGACGAGTTACAAGGAGCAGTTAGGGGAGGAGTTACAGGGAGCAGTTGGGGAGGATTTACAGGGAGCCGTTAGGAGAGGAGTTACAGGGAGCAGTTAGGGGAGGAGTTACAGGGAGCAGGTAGGGGAGGAGTTACAGGGAGCAGTTAGGGGAGCAGTTAGGTGAGGATGTGTAAGGAGTTGTTATACTGTAGAAGCAGTTAGTTGAGGAGTTAGTGTTACAGTACTAGTTAGGGGAAATTATAGTGTGGGGAAATATGAGCTAATGTGGGAGGTTATACAGTAGTACAGTAGCTTGTTACAGTGGCTATTAGATGAGGATGTAAGACATTATAGGAGTAGTTATGGATAGCGTTACTTGGCACAATAAGTTATTTTTATAATGAGATGTACAGTATCAAAATGTTTGCCTCTAACCATCTCTGGTTCTCTTTCCTGGTGTCTATTATATTTGCCAGATCTGGAAGAGCACTAATCGTCACCTTTTAATAAGGCTTCCCTGTGATTGTGAGGGGGTTCTAATGCTCCCCAATCCCTGTTCTGTGGCTTTATCCTCTTCAATGCCAGAGGGGCGGGTTACATACTCTCACTCTGCCCTTCTTCGCACTTTGTGTTCATACAATGTATGTATTGTATGTCTTTATTTATATAGCGCCATTAGTGTACATGGCGCTTCGCAGCAGTAATACACGTGACAATCATATAAATAACAAATAATACAAATAACAGATCATGGGAATAAGTTCTTCAGACATAAAAGTAACATTTCGGAAGAGGAGTCCCTGCTCCGAGGAGCTTACAATCTAATTGGTGGGGAGAACGTACAGAGACAGTAGGAGGGAGTTCTGATAAGTGCCTCTGCAGGGGGCCAAGCTTTATGTATCATGTGTCCAGTATTATGTAAACCGTGTCCAAACTGGTGCACAAATACCGCCCGCATGATGCATAGCCCCCGAAATTGTAACTCAATAGAACCTGCCCCTATAATTGGTATCTAACACGCAGGGAACCATGGCTAACCAAGTCTGTTGCAAACGCCTGGTGACACCCTGGGATTTATTAAACTTCTAAAAGCTGATCGATTTAATAGCTATCAATGAAGGGGAGTCGGATATTTAACTTCAGATCAAACTCCAGTAAGATATTATCTGCATCTTTTTAATGACCCGGTCCCTTGCTAGCTGTGACCTTGATGGAATTCTGGACACCAGAATCGCTCCTCTCTCTGTATACACCTTCCTCATATGTATCAGTGCACTCTGGGGTTGTTTTTTTTAGATGTTTTGGGGTACTACTTACTATTATCTTTTTTACATGAGATATTTATTATCGGAGTATTACATCCTAGCAGCGTCACCCTGGAATTGGATTGCCTTCTTACTGTATGTTATTTTGAACACATATTTGCATCTAGGGGTAGGTTCAGACAAGTCAACTAGAGTCAATGACAAGTTGACATCATTTTTCACTCTTGGTGTGTCCAAAAACCTGATGGGTTCTTTCCCCTTTGTACGATTTTACTCTTTACTGAGCACACACTTCTACTCGCCCTTCTGCTATTCGGTATGTGGTAAGAAGGGGATGCTGTTGGATTACTATATATAGAGCAAAGGAATGGAAGCAGGCACACGGTCTTTCTAAAGGTGCAGTTTATTGTGCCACCAAAGGTCCAACGTTTTGGCAAATAGATTGCCTTTATCAAGGAGAGGGCTACAGAACATGCTAAACATACCACAATTTATACACAAATGGGTACTCACCCCCCCACGATCACTGCTGCCTTGCTCCAGGATGTCGACGCCCCCATCGTGATGTCAGAGCGCCAGCGCGACGCGGCGTGATGACGTCATGCACCACCAGGGGAGGATCCCAAGGCCCCACGAGGAGACAGCCTCCCCAATGCCTGTAACAGGCTAAGATGGCTGTCCTGCAGGAAGCTGGAAACTCAGGGAGCCGCCCCCTCACTGGAAGCAGAAGCTCCCCTGGTGACATCATCACGCCCTCACGGGGGAGAGGGGGGGGCAGGCCCCAGGCATCAGACCTGACCTGGAGTGGAAGAAAGACAGCCTGATGCCCAAGGAGGACTGAATGATCGTGCAGGGGTGAGAGCCCTTACATAAACAATAAACAACTGCACCTTTAGAAAGACCGTGTGCCTGCTTCCATTCCTTTGCTTAAGTACCTCTGGGATGTCTGGACCTCCCTGGATACAGCGCACCGGCAGATAAGTACCCCCATCCAGCACCTACCAGCGGTGTGCATGTGCTTCTACATATTACTATATATAGACCCATGATTTAGTAGGTTTTTAACATCCAGGTATGTACATAATGATTAAAGTTTGCTGTTCTAATCTTTATACCCTGTCCTCAAAGTTCTGCTGGTATCCCACCACTTTCTTCTTTGCTGGCTCTCTATGGCCCATATTAACTAAAGGGGGGTAAACTTTAGCACACAGTGCAGATGTAACAAAGCATAGTGTCTTCACAGCCACTGCCACCCGTGGGTGGCCCTGAAGGATTAACACTGGGGGGGGGTGCCAATTGGAAGCATGGACCCCCCCATAGCTTCGTCATGGCAGATACTGTCCCCAGCGCTGCAGACTTTTGCTTCTTCTTCCGTGGGGCCGGGAACAGGGAATCTTACTACATCTTTAAGTCTCATTCAAATGTGTTGAGAAAGACATTGGCAACACAATCAGGACCCTGCTTTTTAAACATGACTCCTTAGACAGCAGCATTAAGTCATTAGGCAGCAGTCATTCAATATAGATATATTTAATATAGATTTATTATTTGAGCAAAGAAATTCCAGCCATTACTCTCCCCCCCCCCAAAAAACCTATAAAATATAAACAGATGGTGGCCTTTGAGGCACCAAAGGGGTTACATACAACATAAAACTTCTACAAATGAAAAACTAAAATATTAACATCCATATGTACAAAGCCAAATTAGAATACTTTAGTAGCTCGAGGTGACAATCAGGGGCTGACCACGCCTTGCTGGCTTCTTGGGATTCTAAAGAGTTAATCTAGTAATATGTTCTATAATCCTAATATTATTCTACTATTCTAGGTTGACCAGTCTTATCTTGCTTATGTCGATAGTGGCCATTGTACATAGAAAATATAAGATTCATAATATTTTTGGGCTGTAGACAGATATCAACAGATATCGGCGTTCCGTGACTAGCATGCGACAATGTTATTTGGCTCGGTGGTCATTCCAATGCGTTGCGTTAAAAAATATGGCTGACATTTTGCTGCAATACGAAGCCTTTTATCACTACTGAAAATACGGCTTTAGTGACTAAGTCAATAAATAAAACTGGCGTTTAAGATTGATAGGATCATTTGTTTATTTATCGACATTTACTGAATCTAGGCATTAGTTGGGAGCACCTCCAAAATAGCCTCTGTACAAGAAGCACTGCACTCCACAACTGGGTTATAAGACTCCCAGTGTCAGTCTCTCAGCAGTGAAATCACCAGCATCATCATCATCATCGTCATCATCATCAGTCTATAATCTAGTGCAGGGGTGCTCAACGTATAGTTCTCAAGACCCCCCAAATGGTCAGATTTTCAGGATATCCCTGCTTCAGCACAAGGGATGCAGTGAAAGACTGAGCCACCTGTGCTGAAGCTGGGATATCCTTAAAACCTGACCTGTTTGGGTTGTCTTGAGGACTGAAGTTGAGCACCTCTGATCTAGTGCTTAGCTGCCCGATGTATAATTATATTACAGCTCGCTAGTGGGTGTGGGCCTTTAACCATGTGCAAACTCATTCAGTGTCAAAGGTGCTTCGTGGCAAATGATGAAATTGCCCATGAAGACAAATCTCTGTAACACATCAATGTGGACATTGCAGAGACACACATGGTGACACAAGGAGCTTCTCTCGGATAAGGAGAAACTGGAAAACATTGTATTTCTAACTATCAGCAGCCAACAAAAATAGCCAACATGTACCTTTTACTGTTATAATAAATGTGGTCTTTCAGTGATATACTGTATAATTATACCTATTATCTAACGTTTCCTCTCCATGAAACTGGAGTTCCACCAGTGCAAAGTAGTCCTGTATTTTGCACCAATTTGGTGTCACTTTTGCCGGTGCGACAATATGATGAATGACCCCAATTGTATGATAAGAGATGACTATTTTAATTTTCAGAAGGGTCATTTGTTTTTATTTGAATTTGATTTATTTCAAAACAGCAAAGGATGTAATAAAACAAAACCCAGTGAAATGTAACCATATTTATTCAGATCCGCACCAGGATATTATATCCTATTGCACAATAATAGGCGCCGGAAGGACTCTGGGAAGATACATTGTGTCATGCTAGAGATACATGGTAACATCACACTGTTTTCCAATACATAAATACCATATGTTTGTAAACGTACAGTCACTCTGGGACCCCCTCATGTACATGTGTTTTATTTACTCATTCATTCCTTAGCGATCATCTAGACATAGTAATAATGTCTCTGAGCGAATTGTTAGCACATTTGCTGCAAGGAGAGTCAGCTGGATGAACAGGGGTTAAACCTGCAATGCAGCCAATGGGTTGGGCATAAATCTCTGTACATTACGTTCACTAGATTGCAAGCTCTTCAGGGCAGTGATCTCTCTGCTGGCCAATAAGTGTACAAGTGTAGATGAAGAAATGAGTAACCAATGTGGACATTGATGGCCGTACTGTATTTACCAAGCCGTGCAACAGTAGGGCTTTAACGCTGCAGTTCAAGCAATATCCTGCATGTGTGAATAAATCAGTTCTGTACTATGAGAAAATACTTGTAGCATTTAAAAAAATAAATTCCCTTTATAATGTATTATAATGTAACAAGCCTTTTTTTGTTCCTATACCAACCATTTACAAAGTCACATCCGCTTCTTCTTCTGAAACAGGCTCTGGCACACCTCATTTTTGATCCCTGCCCTCTTTCTAGCAGTGAACCAATTTTATTTAGTGACTGCCTGGTCACATAATCTTCCCCACAGAACTTTGCATCGTTGGTCATCTTCTGCTGCACTGACAGCCATTTAGTGAACCCCCCGAATCTTCGCCAATCGATCACAGGAGAACAGATCTACAAGCAACATTGATAATCAGTTGTCAGTGTGTAGATTGTATTGATGCACATATTGAATGGAATTTTTTATTTATTTGTGTATTTATTTTTAACACCGCAGCTTGAACTGCTGCTTTAAGATGCCTTTTGCTTCGCACCGAGCAACCAGCCTCTAGTTCACTGAACATGTCATGGTATATGTGCATCATTCCTTTATTTATATGGTACCAACAGTGAAAGCCGCACTTTACAGCAATACCATAGAGGGAAAATAACCTGCAAGCCACGGGGATAAGAGCAACAAGTTAATGATGTATTTATTTATAAAATGTTTTACCAGGAAGTAATACAGTGAGAATTACCTCTCGTTTCCACGTATGCCCTGGGCATAGAGTTAAGATGACAAATAATACATGGTTACAAGTACATAGTTACATAAGTGAACAGGGTATACATTATATACAAGATATTGTATGCACAATTAAAGAAAATCAAGCCATATGCCCAAGTATTTAAAACTAGTGACAGGAGTTAGGGTGGGGTTAGCGTTGGTTCTGATCTGGAGCTCAGTCACTGGAAGCTTGAAAAATGTAGTCTTGGTCCCAAATAGCATTGTTACAGTTTGTCAGTGTTTAAATACAGGTTTTTTTGGGAAATACAATTGTAGCGTCTCAAAAAGTCAGATTGAAGTATGTGTTCATGGTCAGAGAGGCTATGGCTGTGTGCATATAGGTTTGTGTCATCTGCATACATGTGTATTGAGGCTTCCTGACAAGCTGTGGGAACATCATTGATGAACACTGAAAAGAGTAGGGGCCCCAGAACAGAGCCTTGCGGGACACCACAGGTGATATCCAAGGGTTTGGAGTTAGAGCCTGAGATGGACACATGGGATGTACCCGATAGGTATGAATGAAACCAGTTTAAAGCATGCTTCCCTATTCCAGAGAACTGGAGTTTGTTAAGCAAGATAACATGATCAACAGTATCAAAAGCCTTTGCAAAATCTAGGAATATTGCACCAATGAGTTGTCCCCGTTCCATTCCACACTGGATTTCATTGCAAACTTTTAGCAGGGTAGTTACGGTGGAGTGTTTGGGGCAAAAGCCAGATTGGAATTGGCTAAGGAAATTTGCCTTAGTATAGTAATCGCTTAATTGGGAGTGAACACATTTTTCCATGACTTTGGATAGTATTGGGAGAAGAGAAATTGGCCTGCATTTTGAGAGTGTTTTTGTCCCTACTTTTGAAGATTGGGACAACTCTGGCAGTTTTCCGGATCTTAGGGATATGGCCTGCAGACAGGATAGAGTTGAGTAGGGAAGCAATTGGTTTTGGCAATGGCTGGGGCACCACGTTTTAGGAACCTAGATTGCAGTAAGTCAGGCCCACATTGGCTGTTTAGTTTTAATTTGAGGAGCGCTTGTGTAATCTCCTCTTTGAATACTGGGACAAATTGAAAATTGTGGGCAGTGTTGGGAGGGGGTGGGGCTATAGGGGTATTCCCAGGATGAGATTCATGTTTGTAGTTTGTGTTGCGTTTCGCTAATAAGTTAGTAGTACACCCCACAAAGTAGTAATTGAAGGCATTTGCAATCAGAGGTTTGTCAGAGTAATTTCCTCTTTAGTGATATTACTTGGTTGTTGGTGGTTAGGAGGCTGGAATATATTGTTGATAACCTTCCAGGAGTTAGCTGGGTTTGATGTATTTTGGTGGAGATTGTCAGAGTAATATTGTGCTTTTGCGTGCCTTGTTTGCCTTGCACACATGTTCCGCATGCATCTGTAGTGATTGAGATCCTTGGTAGTGCCAGTTACTTTGTAGCTTTTCCACAAGGCATCCCTGAACTGGTAGAGTGCTATAAGGTCGGTTGTAACCCATGAAAGGTGGACCCCCGTACCCTTATTTTGCGTAGTGGAGCATGGGTATCGCAGAGTTTTAAGAACTCAGATTGGAAATAGTCGAGCGCAGAATCGGGGTCGGGAATTAAGTCGATTCTGTACCAAGGGCAGTTGGTAAGGTCAGCCAGAAACTGTTTTGGGTTAAAGTTTCTAAATGTTCTAGTGAGGAGAACTTTGGTGCTTGATTGGAGTGGTTTAATTTTCCTTACACAGTGCACTATTGCATGTCACTGAAAATGTCAGGAAGGATGCCAGGGGATTGGATTCTGCTGGGACTAGAGGAGAGAATCCAGTCTAGTGGTTGTGTGATTTCAGGGTTGTCCATGTGGGTTGGGAAATGAGTTGCGTTAGGTTAAGTGACTTGAGTTGTAACGGGATTTTGTAGTTTTTAGGGTCGAGCTAATTGAGGTTGAAATCCCCAAGAACTAGCAGCTCACTCTTCTCAGTGAGGAAATAGAGCCAAGAAACTGGGTGATATCAGTTGGGGACTGTAGAGGGGCTTTAGGGGACGGTAAATGCCAGCAAGCAAGATGGGCTTAGAAAAGGGGAGGCATATTTTGCCAACTAGGATTTGAAAAGAGGTTCGTCTTGGGGGGCAATTTAACAGTGTCAATTGTAAGGTGTCTGCAATATAAAATAACACCCCTCCTCGTTTCTTTGACCTATCTCTCCTAGAAATGGAGTATCCCTGAATGACAATATTTGCATCAGGAGTTTTAGGGGTTAACCATATTTCTGTAAGAACGATGGCTTTGGGTTTATGCATAAGGCACCATGCTCTTAGTTCGTCCACTTTGTGCAGCAGGCTCTGGATATTTATATGGCCGACAGACAGAAGTTTTTGGAATTTAAAGGGGGAATTCTCAGGGGTATGGGACAGAGTTGAAAAGGGAGGGTTAGGTTCAATATCACCTGCTAAAGAGAGTAATAGTATGAGTAGACATTTGAGTAGTTGTTTGCAAGTTGTAAATTTGTGGTGTTTGTCATTAGAGTGAGTGGTGGTTAGTGTGCTGGTTTTTAGAGTTCTCCACTAACATTCATTAGATAGTGCAAGGCTTTTGAGTAATCCAGGGTGCATGGTGATATTGGGTGTGGGCCAGGAGGGAGGAGATTGTAGTAGATATAGGGAGTAACATTTCCATGAGGCCAAGAAAGAACAAAGTTGAGGTACATAGCAGGTTCATTATCACAGTGGTAAGTAATTCTGCATGAAGCTGTTGTGAGCCAAGCAAGTGCAGACTAAACAGCAGAGGTGTGCCTTTTCCTTGTCAAATGTTTTGCTGCATTTCAATGCTAGGGTCTATTAATGATAACATACGGCACAGAGAGTCACTGCCCCGAAGAGCTTACAATCTTGTTTGGCAGATAACGGTCCATTGTAACAGCTTATAATAAAAACATGTAAAATGCATGATATTGTGGTACTTGTGTGTTTATTAATAGCAAGACCCATTGCATAGATACAGTATATCACTAGCTAATGATGTTGAGTGTCTATCTTTCACTTTCCCTGTTAGGACTTGCAGCAGGAGCCTCTCCCTCACCCTCTTCAGTTGTTGAATTCTTTCGAAGTGAACCATGCTTTTAATACGGCCCATTTTACCACAATTGGAGCACTTCATGGACTCAGAAGTAGGAAAGGCAACATAACCACTGACACAAATTTTAAATCTGAGAGCAATCCTCAGCATTGTTTCGAGCCATGTGTACTACACGTAATTGGGGACAGTTTGCCCTGTCTGCTCAGTTCAGTCTATAATCATTTGTTCTTCAAAAAAGGCGAGACATTTGAGATGATTACTTTTACAGTAGCCAGTGGGGGAACATTAAGACAAGTCTAATGCACAGATACCCCCCCTGCTCAAATCATTATATAAACCATTTCTTCTTCACTGAACTCCCTTATTCATCCAGGAGGCAGATTTCACATACTCACAGCAACTGTAACCATCTCCACCACAGGTTTCTACTGCAACAATCTCCAGAGTAATGAGTTTCCTTATAGTCATTAGAGGGGTGCGAAATTTTGGTGGATTTGGATCCTCTGCTTCCTTTTTATTCCACGGATTTCTGCGGATCAGTGTCAAAAGGGTCAATCCGCCGTTTCCCCGTTCCTCCCCCCCCCCAAAAAAGCAATCCATTTCCAGACGGATTTGAGAGAGGAGAGAGCGCATTCTAAATTAATAAGTACCTCCAGTTGTATATATATCACCTCAAACATCCCTCCAAATATGTCAGGGAGTCATGCCTGTGCTGAAAAAGGAACACACCTGAGGTACCTAGCTGGAGATATACAGGCATACCCCGGTTTAAGTACACTCACTTTAAGTACACTCGCGAGTAAGTACATCTCCCTCAATAGGCAAACAGCAGCTCACGCATGCGCCTGTCAGCACATCCCGAACAGCAATACCGGCTCCCTACCTGTACCGAAGCTGTGCGCAAGCGGGGAAACTATAGAGCCTGTTACACATGCGTTATTTCCATCAGTTATGCACGTATATGACGTTTGCAGTACAGTACATGCAGCGATAAGTGGGAAAAAGGTAGTGCTTCACTTTAAGTACATTTTCGCTTTACATACATGCTCCGGTCCCATTGCGTACGTTAATGTGGGGTATGCCTGTACTTTTTGCATAAGCATTAGCATATTTAAATGAGTCCCACCCCACACTTCCTAAAAGATTTTCCATACCAACTATATAGAGTTGATAAGCCTACGGCACCAACCTTATGTCAGGAATGGTGTCAGACCCAACATGACTAGAACCCTAACCCTTACTTTTCTAGGCTACAGCTCTAGCAGTGGGAGCTAAACCAGCTGATGTGTAGTGTCACTGTCACATCCTACTTTTGAGATGCACACTGATCTATCTAATCTAGCTATTAGCATGTATCTCAGGTGTGATCCACAATTAATTTATTTTACAATAAATACAACTCTACAAACTGCAGGAAATGATTCAGCTGGCTTTCCAGAGCGCTCAAACTGTTATTTGGCTAATAAGCCTAAGACACCTTAACAATGGGGGATCAAACATGGGTAACTCCCATAAAAAAGTAGAATTTATTCAGCTCACATGGACAGCTTTAACATATAAAAACACCTACGCGTTTCGCGCGCCCTGCACTTCCTCGTCCGTAATCTCGTGAGAACGGAAGGTGGGGAAGTCGATTCTGGCACGCTTGGATTCCGCAGAGTGTGAGGTCCAGACAAATAGTATACACTCATGCACAAAGTCAGTTCCCGCGAGATCACGGACGAGGAAACGGAGAGTCAGTGAGACACCAGCAGAACGGGAGAAAAGACATAGATATATATTTTGGCTGCAGCAGAGGATACCTGCACGCGACAGCTGGTCTGAGACGCAGTCTAACATCCAGGACTCAAGATGCTACAGCCTTCATGGAGAGACAACTGTTTCCGATCAGAGATTACTTTGAAGGCACATGTCCTACCAGCATCCTGGAAGTAGGATTCCAATTTTTATTGCCAAGTTTGCAGATTGGATGATTACTTGAAGTGTATTTTTTCATGTGTTATGTTTTTAATTGTTTTAATAAATGTACTTTTTTTTCACTATATACCCTGAGTATGCCTATCTCTGCGGCATATATATTTCCCAATAATCTTACCATCTTTTGTACATAGTCACACGATTTATTGATACCTTACAGTATTATGCTATGTTTTCCATGTCTTTTTCGTTCCGTGTGCTGAGACCATCATCCATTCACTATTCTGTTTTGGAGAGGCCAGAATGAAGATATCCGGGACGTTATATGGTTGTATTGACAGCTTTCTTGTTTCGAACCCCAAAGTGAATTATCACATTGTATTCACCAGGCGCCGTCACAGTTCCATGTGTTACACAGTCTTCCTTTTCTGACCAGGGCAGTACACAGAGAGAACCCAAAGAAAGGGCTCAAAGAACCCCACTAATTGCACTCATTGCCATAAATCACAGAACAATGTCTGAACAACCCTCCTGTGGTCCAACAAACAGATCAATTGGGGTCTAAAAGAGTGACCAAAACAATAAAGTTTTAATACATCAATTATTACACCTTAAATAGTTAAAATTATAAAATAATTCCCCACGGAGGAGGTATGGAGACAAAGGAGCAAATAGCCTCCGGATATCTATAATAAGGCTGATAGCAATCCACTCCTTTTCTCCTGCGATCCTATGATCATATAATAGCCACACTGTAGTGAGCCCTTTCTTTGGGGTTCTCTCTGTGTACTACATCATTTACATCTTCTGCACCTGCTCACTCGATTTACATAAGACGCAATTATCAAGGAGAGCAGACTAATTCATCTATTTTGTCTGACCAGGGTAGTCAGAATTACTGTCTGGCAGCCATCATGACACATAGTGTCAATGTTTATATAGTGTTAATGTATCACTTGTTCATTTATCACTTGATCACCATTACTAGATAGCAGCGCAGCACATTTCTTTCTTTTTTCTTTTTTTAGCAGGCATGGTAACATAAACAGGACTGGGAAACAGATGTGACACATACAGTATGTGGACTGGCCAAAAAACTAAGTTCAAACGCCCAGAAGGAGCAACTTCCTGGACTTTATGTAGGGCTTAGCAGGAAGTGGGAGGGTCCTCAGTTGCAATGCCTCTGGGAATTGTAGTTCCTTTTTGGCTGTGCCCGGTTGACAACTGCAACTGCCAGAATAACTCCATGAGAGCAGGTTTCTACAGGACACTGCAAATCCTGGCAATCGCATACTCCAAGTGGGTAAAATACCCCTTAGAGATGTATAATGGCCTGGGCAAAGTAACTTTTAATAAATAAACAATTAAAAACAATGAGAAAGGACCTCCAAACAGCAGTATATTTATTTACAGAACAAAAAACTCCTGATTTAGAGCTTGTTTGATAATACAGATTGAAAATAAAAAATGCATTAAATCACAGGTGCAAAAATTGTGCAATTCGGGGGCAGAATGACTGAACACTATGTATCAAAGAAAAAAGGCCCATTGAAATCCTTCTTTGATACAATTTGGGCATTACACCATTTTTTGCCATGATAAATAGACCCCCAAAACTCATGTGTGTGCTGTAAATTGCTGCATGCGTAGTTCATATATAAAATATATATATGGCACAGTTTATATAAAATATGATATATTCAAAATAATAGTAATTGAATTGGTGTCTTTTATTGTTATTAGAGCTGTCAGGAATAGAGATGGGTAAATGATCAGCTGGGAATATCCATGGCTCAGTCTACAAAATGCACATGTGCCTGCCTTTTGATCATACAGTATGCCTGCAATACCCCTGGCTGCCACTATTTGCCCATTTGATCGCATCAATGGCATAAAATCAACCCAGTTATTTTCTTTGGTTTTGTCATTTTCAAAAATACATAAATTGAAGTGTAGAACATGCAACCTAGTCCCAAACCTATCCGCTCCATTCCCCCACCAAAGCCATATGGCAGCAAGTCAAGGGAACCACGTATTTATATGAAGGGATTAATGCAGCACAATCAGATCCGAACAGGAAATTAGGTTTTGACTTAACTCGCTATTAGATTTGGTCAGGAACAACCTGAGGAGCGGTTGTTCCCTGGACACAGGTTATTCCCTGGACTCTTCCCCAGTTTGGGAGTATTTGTAATCAAACCAAAACTTAATCGCCCATCCCTACTGTAATTAACAGTATTTGAAAAAAAATCACATGTATTGATCATTTAGACCTCTCTTTGTCCTTTCCCGTCTGTCATACTCTTCCTGCCCTTTCCTCTTGTATGGTAATTCCATTTACTAGCCATGGGCGAACCAGTCCAAATCCATCTCCCAGAATCACCTGGGCTTTCCCTTCATAATCCATTCCGCGGGGTAAAATCCGCAGGCAGATTGTTTCAACCACGATCCGTGCATATTAGTTAAAATCCCCCTACGTGGCTCGGTTGTGCAGCATTAAAATAAACCCCCGGCGGGATTAAACCAAAGCCATTCCACGGATTGTGTTTTTTCTAATCCGTCGTTGTAATGTAAGGAAAAAGTACAACAGATTAATGGGTGGTAAAAATTACAACGGGAGTAATATTTTAGTAATAAAAATGTAATATTGTCTACAGTGAGCAAATTTTTTTCTAACAATAAATGCTGTGCATACATACATTTTCACGTGTTACTGATGCAGATCCTGACTGTCTTTTTTTTACATTTAACATAGACGCTATGTAATTGGTGGGTGGCTGGCAGATGACAATTGTCAATTCTGACAGATATTAGGTACGAGTGTAGCACTGCCTGCCTGATACAGCACAGACGGCTGGCTTGTTTTAGACACCACTACTACTAGATGTTCAACATTCAAATACCATATTTCCTCGATACTAAGACGCACCTTTTTTTCCGATTTTCACGTCTGAAATCGAGGTGCATCTTAGAATCGATGTGTTAAAAACATTTTTTTTAAATTGTCTACTAGGGGGTGCTAACCTCTCCTCACTTACCATGTTTAAGGAGAGGTCCCAAGTCAGCTGAGGATGAAGCGGGTGGCGGTGGCAGAACAGGTCCAACGTCTGCCGAGGAATGAAGTTAAGACCGTGGGCGGCGGCAGAAGAAGACAATCATAGCATGAGACCTAAGAAGGAGGAGAGCGGCATAGGAGAACATAGGGGAGGAGCGCGATGTAACACCAGAATTCAGACACCGGTCAACTTCCGGTGTTACAGCGCACTCCTCCCTTGCCGTTCTACTATGCCACTCTACTCCTGCTGCTCCGGTCTCATGCTATAATGGTCTTCTCTTTCCGCCGCCGCACGCCCACCCTCTTAACTTCAATCCTATGCAGACATGGGACCTGTCCTGCAGCCTCTGTCCGCTTCATCCTCTGACATGGGACCTCTCTTGAAACATGGTAAGTGAGAAGTAATTTTCCACGATTGTAAGTGCCAAATCGATGGTGTGTATTACAATCAATGGCGTCTTACCACCGAGGAAATACGGTAGTACTAATATATCATAACAAAATTGTTTGTTTTGGCAAAAAGATGATGTGGATGATGGTATGGTGGTACGTGATTCATCATATGACAGAGGGTAAGATCACGTAAGTAACTGCAGGCTGGCCAAAGAGATAATTAACCCCACATTGTGTGGTGACAACATCCGGCCAGCCGCAGTAATTGCAGCTCCAATAGCGTTTATTAAAACCAGGTAATAATGAGAAGCTCTGGCTCATATCGTCCGTCTCCAGGGACTACCAAAAATCCCATAGCAGGTCAGCATTTCAAGAGATGCAAATCTTCATATACACATAAGAATCCAATAATAATAATAATAATAATAGTAATGATTTTTATGATTTTGATTATTAAAAAAAAAGTATACTCTTTGGGCCCTCCCTCCCACCCGTGCATTACTGAGAGATATTACAGAACTGTGGTTAAAATTAGGACATACATAAACAACACAACAAGCCAAGCACCATGCCATAGTCATTCTAGATGCTATGGAATTGATGGCTGGTCATCCTGCATTGACATTTGCCAGGTGTTCATTTGCCAATTATCAATTCTGACAGAGTTGTTAGGACAGGTGCAGCACTGCATCTATAGCACGGCACTTTGGGCCCGTTCTCCACTAGATGATCCAAACGATCTTTTAATAATATATATGGAATATTTTAGAGTTTTGGGTTTTGTCAATAACTAGGTGCATTAGCACTCACATCATCATTCAGCTTGTCAAACCTTGCACCCACACCGTCATCATATTCATCATTACTGTTATTGATCATCATCACCACCACCACCATCACCATCATCATCATCCCTATTACACCAAAATCATCTAAATCGTCATGGATTGCATTGCCACCATGAGACAATAGTGATTGTGATAGGGTGAGTGTGTTAATTCTACTCAAGCGGGTGACCTATTGTCTCCATCTCCACCTGTGACATTACACTGTGCTGTCTAATTGCTGCAAACCCCCTTTGTCTTAGGCTGGCTATCCAAGGTTGCCTGCCACTTTGTGCGGTGCGGTGGGTCATGTGATCTCTTAAACAAGAGTTGCTAAGATGTGTACCCGTCTTACCCCATTTCACAACTGTTCTACATAAGCAACATGAAGCTGGAAGACAATCATTTGAGAGTTTAAAGTAACACCACGCAAGAGCTCTTGTTCTATTTGCATAAGTATGGGCAACGGGAGACGTAACTGGTGTTTGTGGACAAAATTGAGACTGTAATCGTGGTCATCTATGTTGTGGTGCAGGTGGTGTTGGCACTGGGCGTGGTTGACATCATCATCATCATCATCATCATCATCATCATCATCATCATCATCATCATCATCATCATCATCATCATCACCATCATCATCATCGTCATCACACCAACCAGTACCACGATTGCTCAATTATCGTAGTAATGACGTCTGTGCAACACAGCGTGTTGATGCTGATGAGGAGGAAGATAACATCAATGTACAGATTCAGCGGCGGTTATTCGAACACTTCACGCGTTGTATACCTCGGAATACCCACGTCATGGTGCGTGATTTCTTCCAACCTTACCGCCTTAAGACGCGTGTTGACTCGTGTTTTTATCGAGTGCAGAAGATGGCATTTTAGTGTTCTGGTTTTTAAACCCCTGCAAATTGACACAGTACAGTACTGTACACATTACAAATCATTCATTTCTGCCACGGATACACGAAGAAATGCACCCATAGAAATCAGAATCCCTGACATTCAAACAAACCAACCGCGGTAAACACAGGCGTGCCTGCTGTGTGAAATACAGCAGAGCACAAGAAAACGCCTCTGTGAAAAGTTCGAATAAGGGCCGTTGCATCTGTACGTGATGATGATGATGACGACAGCTTATGTTTATTAAATAATTAAAATACAGTTTTTTTTAAATTATTATTATTATTATTATTGGTATTGATCGCTTTACTGGTCATTGAATCTGTATTTTCCCAATCGCGAGGAACGATCACAGTATAATCACTTTTAATCAGAAACATTATCATATTCATCTTCATTGAACAGGGCACCTCCACCAGTTCCATTAAATCAGTCTTCAACAGCATCAGCAGCATCCTCATCATCAGAAGAATCCTCATTCATAACAAGTGATATTTGAACAGATGATTCATCAAGTTCACCCCCTGCTCCTCAAAGTCATGAAGTCCCTGTGATTTCATTTGTGATGACTCTCCCTCTTCAACATCTGACTGTTTTAAAACCTCTTCAGAGTCTAGTAACATCAATGTGACAACAGGAAAAGCAGAAGATGGCGGTGTTGTCAGTGATGGTGACGGCAGGCAGGCTCCACCAGGTCTGGAAGACACAAAGGTGCCCCAACGTGGTGCCCTTTTTTCTCCGGATCTGGACAATCGCTCCTCTTTGCCCTCCAAATGGTCTTCTCACCTCTGGACATCCTTACTCCTTTGAAGTACGAACTCTATGCAGACATACCGGCGCCTATGTAGATGCCCGGGCTGACTGCATAATAATCATACATACTGTATAAAACATTAAAACACTTACATTTGGGGAAACCTTATACTTATGTGGGAAATGGGTCTGGGATACTTGGGCACGAAAACCAGGATTCTTGGGGACACTGTGTTGCCCAGGCGTAACTCACCCCACATACCCGCAAATCATTCCTGCACGCCGGTGAGAATTGCAGTGCTGCCGGTAAATTCGTCCCCCGAACTCCTGCAAGGAAAACAGCCACCTTTCGACCCAAATATCTCATCTAAATCTCCAACTCCCAAAAGCCCATGTTCCTTGGATAAGGGGTGAATGGAGGATCCAAGGCACTGCGGATTTTTTTTCAAGGACTTTATTGTGTCAAAGCAGCACACATCTCTGTTATACCTGGTGTATTATACCTTGGATAAGGGGAACATGTAAAACCCCCAAACTGCCAGGTTTTCGCTATTCTTAACATTGGGAAATTGGAGTCTAAAACCTGGTTCCTAAAACATGGTCCCTAAAACTTGCTGACAGGACACAGATTTCCCACAGGTTTTCAGTAGACCTCCATAACCGACCGTGTGTACAGTATAAGTGTAGACGCGTACCCGCAAATGATACACCATTTGCGAATAGACATTCTGTAACAGTATTACTGGTATCTCCGGTTAGCAACACTTTACATAATTAATACACATTTTACACTGGCTAACCCGAGCCAGGGCTATGCTCAACCAGGGCACCCTCGTGGTGAGCGACGGTTATGTTTTTAAGGGGAGATATTGCTGGGACAATGTGCATCCGCGTACCCGCAGACCTTGCCTCCTTGTCGGGCACTTTCACCGGGGAACCGGAAACTTTGGTCCCCGACCCTGTATGCACATTCTGACAACAGCTTCACCCAAATATCCCCCTTAAATCTCATACACAAGAATTCCCTGGTTAAAGGCATACCCGGAAATGTGGAAACCCAACATAGGATTTGTAATACAGTTTTGGCAGTGGATTGCTGCCAAAATACATATGGTTCCTAACTCTATGCGTCCCCTAATATCCACCCTTAACCTCCTGCTCCCAAAGTCCCTGTCCTGCAGCTATTTCCTAAAAGGGATCCTAACTACACCTGGCACCCCTAGCTTACACTCCTGCAGGGGACCGTAACATGGGGACAGAAATATAGGGAAATACAGCACCGTGCACAACTAGAATCAAGAGCTGACACTTCCACCCTTGACATACAGTTTTTAGGGGCAGCCAACCGGGCTTCATCTTTATTAAGGAAGGCCGGCAACCCCCTACCATCACAAACACAGCATAACCAACCCACAGCTAAACCCTGCTACACATAAACTAACCAACCCACAGCTAAACCCTGCTACACATAAACTAACCAACCCACAGCTAAACCCTGCTACACATAAACTAACCAACCCACAGCTAAACCCTGCTACACATAAAACTAACCAACCCACAGCTAAACCCTGCTACACATAAACTAACCAACCCACAGCTAAACCCTGCTACACATAAACAAACCAACCCACAGCTAAACCCTGCTACACCTAAACTAACCAATCCACAGCTAAACCCTGCTACGCATAAACTAACCAACCCATAGCTAAACCCTGCTACACATAAAACTAACCAACCCACAGCTAAACCCTGCTACACATAAACTAACCAACCCACAGCTAAAACCTGCTACACATAAACTAACCAACCCACAGCTAAACCCTGCTACACATAAACTAACCAACCCACAGCTAAACCCTGCTACACATAAACTAACCAACCCACAGCTAAACCCTGCTACACATAAACTAACCAACCCACAGCTACACCCTGCTACACATAAACTAACCAACCCACAGCTAAACCCTGCTACGCATAAACTAACCAACCCACAGCTAAACCCTGCTACACATAAACTAACCAACCCACAGCTAAACCCTGCTACACATAAACTAACCAACCCACAGCTAAACCCTGCTACACATAAACTAACCAACCCACAGCTAAACCCTGCTACACATAAACTAACCAACCCACAGCTAAACCCTGCTACACATAAACTAACCAACCCACAGCTATTTTTGAGCAGACAACTAGGGAATTTTCCACGTGGGAAATGTGCCATGTGTCACTTCATGGCGCGGGAGAAATCGTTGAGAGATTGTTGCACTGGGAAGGAATATAATATTAGACAATTTATCAATTGCCGTAGCAGCTTTGTTGTATATATGATCACCTGCCCTTGTAATAAGTAGTACATTGGGAAGACAATACGACCACTGAAAGTGCATATCGGGGAACATGTGAACGGCAAAAGGAATGCCAAACGGTTGTTGGAAGGGGGGGAAAAGTGCATAATCTCGCGCAAAACTTTTTTGATTGCCATGAAGGGTCTCCTAAGGACCTAAAATTCAAGGGCCTAGAGATGGTGGATAGGGATCCTGCAAGGGGAGACGGGGAACGGAAACGCCTTCAGCGGGAACAATATTGGATCTATTCACTGCGTAGTGAACATCCTCTGGGCCTAAATGAACAGATTGAATTGCATCCATTCTTGAAACAATTTAAAACAAAGTGTGATTTCCAAGGATAAAAAGATTTCATAAGGTTTTTGGGTCATAGATCAAGTAACTAATGGCTGCAAATACATTTAATAATATTTGTAGTCATTTTAAATATATGATACGCCTATGAATTGGGAAGAGTTCATCTCTATTCCAATGGAAGAGCCGCCTTTCCCTGTTTTTTATGTAATAAGTACAGTTTTAATAGTGTATTTTATTGGAATTATTTTATTCATATAAGGTGTTCTTATTAATATATTATTTTTTATATGAAGTAGGACCAACACAAAGGATTCATGCATAAGTTTTGTGATAATTGTGTAATGTAATTGTTTTGTGCTAATAGCATGAGTTATTTGCATTTTTTGTTTTTGTGTTTTTTAACATGTTATGATTGTTAAATGTACGTAATTATGCTTGTGTATATGTGTGTGTGTGTGTGTGTGTGTGTGTGTGTGTGTGTGTGTGTGTGTGTGTGTGTGTGTGTGTGTGTGTGTGTGTGTGTGTGTGTGTGTGTGTGTGTGTGTGTGTGTGTGTGTGTGTGCGTGTATATATATTATATATACGTAACCCTGTTTCCCCACCCCCCCAATCTCACATAGGGTCTCCTAGGGGAAATGCTACTCTGATTACTCATGGTAGTGTGGAGTGTGGTGCAGACCTGCTGGTAACAGAGGGCCCTGCGTCTCCCACCTGGTGTTATGGGGAAGGTCAGGACAGGCTTCTGGGGGCTTGCCCGAATCGTACTCACGGTGACAGCACCTCCATCTCATGCAGCCCCCAGAGATATGGGGAGAAATCTCTGCAGGAGAACTATCTCTTCCCCTTCCTGATAGATTTCAGTCTCAGGCCAGGAGTATGTGAAAGCAGGTGCTCTTTATTCAGAGTACCCACACAGCAAACCACAGATACTGCACAGCATACACCGAATCACTTCTTTAACACAGGTCTTCACCTTTAGGATGTCCCTGGACTACACTTCCAGCCAAAGTGCACTGAGAGCAGTCCTAGCTCTTCCCTTATCCCTTGGTGAGATGATGTATGGTTCTCCACCTCTCCCTGGAGGGAGTGCCTCAAGCCTTCCAGAGCCTTGACAGCTTGGTATGGGTAAACCTGTCTCTCTCAAAGGTAGAGACCCACTGCTAAATACAGGAAGTACAATGCATTACGTACATTAAGTTAAATTACCACCAGCACAGCCACATTTGTATATTTTGAAGCTGGGAAAAGGCCAAAGGAGAAAATTGGATTGTAATTGGGTGGAATAAATACCAAATAATTGCAATTTGCATCAGCTCACTTTTTTGTGCATTTCTGACCCAACGAGCACGGGAAGGGTTAGACTTGTAGACCCGCCAGCTGGGATGGCTTCTAATTTCTGCAGCCGGCTTCATTTGCCGAGTCAGGCAGCAGCAGGTGGATCAGCAGGGCTGTACTTGGGCCATAGGGGATTGCTGCCAGCCTGACACTTGTCTTTTTCCTTCACCCATAGATGCCAGACAGATAATCTGCAACACACAGCCCTCAGTACATTGCCAGCCCACTTGGAGCAAAGGGGTTTAAATCATATTTCACAGTGGTGTTGACCCCTGGATTAAAATAAGCTGAGCAGGTCTTGATAGTTAAGAGATGCTAAATAGATGAAGATCTGTTTTAAACACTTCTACATTCCCCCCCCCCCCAGTTTAAAACCCTGACCGGCCGGTTCAGATTTTGTGGAGTTGAACATCTTGTGTAATCTACAATACCGGTATACCATTGATAGAACACAAAAGCCTAAAAACCTGAACCCTCGTGTACCGGAGGCACCAAAACTATGCAAATGAGGTCATTTATATCACGAACAGTGTGATACCAGTGAAGAAGGGGTTAACAAACAAAAGGGCACAGAAAATCATATTAAAAATGGCATCCAGTGTCACCACTGAATATGGAAGATAAAGAAAATACATGTATAATAAAGTAACGATAAATACAGGTGCTACAAATTCTCAAGAGTAAATGCAACAACAGTTACAAGGATAATGGGCACAACTAGGAACAGGTGATGTACTTAACACATGGATAGGTACTGGATGCAAAGGGGTTCTCCCCCTCTCCATGATAATTACCCTTGCTTGCTCTCTACTCCTACTGCGGAAGATCAGAACTACACCTGGATCGTGCAGAGATCGTAACATATTACTGTTGTTTTGGTGTTCCTCAGAGTACCCATTGGGAACCGAAACATCGCAACCAAATAAAATGAGACTTTATTTTACCATGGAGTGCATAACACATTTGTGTTTAGACAGACTGCACTCCATTTCTGGCTAATAGGAGATACCGGCACCCCATAACGGGGCCTCTGCATCTCAGGAAGTAGGGGGTCCCCGGACCTGAAATCAACGCGGTTCTGCTCCGGAGACCAACTGCTCACGTACAATAGTCATAAAATCTAAATAAAAAATAAATTTTCCCGACGCGATTTGCGCAGGGGGAGGCGGCTTTCTCTGCAGCAGATAGAACTCGCCGCGTGAGCCCTTTTCAGAGGGCCGATCATCTCGTCGCCGGCTACCCGCCATTTTTGCAAATGTTGCTATCACTGGTATCCGGGCCTTTCTGCATACCGTCATAGCAATGCTGTCAACAATGGCGAGTTTAAAATCATGCAGATTTTTTTTCCGGAGCTTTCTGCATTGGCCCCTAAGTCACAGAGCAAAGATTTTCCGGTGAGATGTCTCTAACTGGGCCCCATTTCCGACAAATGTGTCCTTTGTTTCTTTGGCTTTTAAAGCTTAGTTTGAGATGAAGTTCTAGAAGAGGAAGTTTTTCCTTTGCAAGGGCTTATTAACAAATGATTTCGGGATGTCTGGCTGGTATTAAGTAACATCTGCCGCCTAATTAGTAAGTGCTTTAAACGGCTGTCAGAGAAGGGAGAAGCAGCTTGTCCCATTGTAACTAGACACAGAATAACACTAAAGCAATGTGCTGTATATCGGCAGAACAATGTATCTCAAATGTGCACCGCGACTGGAATATGATGTGTTGCAGAGTAATACACTATATACCTGATAAGCAGAGGGATGTCTGTGTATTTATAATGAACAATGTGTATCTGCTATGTGAAGTGCAATTTTCTTTTTTATTGGCCGGCAGAACAATGTAATTTATATTTAGTAACAATAATAATTGCAACAAACAGAAATAATCCTATTGAAAGCACTTGGGTGACAACGAAGATCCTGACTACAAAACCAAAGCATTAACATTGCGAATACACTGCCCCAGATACCCAGTACCGGTGTCAGCAATTATTCGCTCTACTATTGTCTTTATTTTGCAAACGGGTGACTTTAGAAGATAACCCCATCCTATTGATTCCTTGACCTTGCTAATAAATGATACTTTTAAATATTTGTTCATTGGTAAGATACAATTGTTTCTAGTGTACCAGCCCATGCTGTCGGCAAACTTGTAAGCACTTCTTTCTCCGTACCCCCTTCCATTGGTTCTCTGGAGGGAGGGTATGTAATTAAGATGATGTTATCATTTGGTGGGAGGGTACGTGTGACAAGTGAAGATGAAATAGTTGACAATTTTAGAGTCAATAAAAATAAGAAAAAAAAAACATTCTTACTGTACTTTCCCGAAACAGAACAAGTTCACCTTAAGGCAGTGGTAACATGATAAAGTGCGGCCTTCCAAAGGGCCACGCATTCCTCTTCACTCTCAGTGAGGTGGCAGAACACATGGGGATGGGGGGGAGGAGGTCAAGAGTGATATGCAGAGGGGAGGTACATATTGTGGTGGGAGAGAGAAGGGATTAAACATGTCTCTCTGCCCTTTGCACAGGCAGCAGGGACTTTACTGCCGCAGGTACTGTAGGAGCAGCCTGCCAGCCGGTGCTGGATCACTGATATATGCTGTTCAGCTCCTCTTCTTACCTTTCAGAACTAGGAATTAATAACAATTTAATTTCATACGTGCTTTTCTCCCGATGGGACTCAAAGCGAATATAGCAACCGGTATGCAGCACACATGGTAATGCTGGATCGCAGGGACACTCTCTCCCCCTCACAGCAATGCAGGACCGCAGGGACACTCTCTCCCCCTCACAGTAATGCAGGACTGCAGGGACACTCTCTCCCCCGCATGGTAATGCAGGACTACAGGGACACTCTCTCCCCCGCATGGTAATGCAGGACCGCATGGACACTCTCTCCCCCTCATGGTAATGCAGGGCCGCAGGGACACACTCTCCCCCTCATGTTAATGCAGGACCGCAGGGACACTCTCTCCCCCTCATGGTAATGCAGGACCGCAGGGACACGCTCTCCCCTGCATGGTAATGCAGGACCGCAGGGACACTCTCTCCCCCGCATGGTAATGCAGGACCGCATGGACACTCTCTCCCCCTCATGGTAATGCAGGACCACAGGGACACTCTCTCCACCGCATGTTAATGCAGGGCCGCAGGGACACACTCTCCCCCTCATGTTAATGCAGGACCGCAGGGACACTCTCTCCCCCTCATGGTAATGCAGGACCGCAGGGACACTCTCTCCCCTGCATGGTAATGCAGGACCGCAGGGACACTCTCTCCCCCTTGTGTTAATGCAGAACCACAGGGACACTCTCTCCCCCGCATGGTAATGCAGGACTACAGGGACAATCTCTCCCCCACATGGTAATGCAGGACCGCAGGGACACTCTCTCCCCCGCATGGTAATGCAGGACCGCATGGACACTCTCTCCCCCTCATGGTAATGCAGGACTGCAGGGACACTGTCCCCCTCATGTTAATGCAGGACCGCAGGGAAACTCTCTCCCCCTCGTGTTAATGCATGGCCGCAGGGACACACTCTCCCCCTCATGTTAATGCAGGACCGCAGGGACACTCTCTCCCCTGCATGGTAATGCAGGACCGCAGGGACACTCTCTCCCCCTCGTGTTAATGCAGGACCACAGGGACACTCTCTCCCCCTCACAGTGATGCAGGACTGCAGGGACACTCTCTCCCCCTCACAGTAATGCAGGACTGCAGGGACACTCTCTCCCCCGCATGGTAATGCAGGACTACAGGGACACTCTCTCCCCCGCATGTAATGCAGGACCGCATGTACACTCTCTCCCCCTCATGGTAATGCAGGGCCGCAGGGACACACTCTCCCCCTCATGTTAATGCAGGACCGCAGGGACACTCTCTCCCCCTCATGGTAATGCAGGACCGCAGGGACACGCTCTCCCCTGCATGGTAATGCAGGACCGCAGGGACACTCTCTCCCCCGCATGGTAATGCAGGACCGCATGGACACTCTCTCCCCCTCATGGTAATGCAGGACCACAGGGACACTCTCTCCACCGCATGTTAATGCAGGGCCGCAGGGACACACTCTCCCCCTCATGTTAATGCAGGACCGCAGGGACACTCTCTCCCCCTCATGGTAATGCAGGACCGCAGGGACACTCTCTCCCCTGCATGGTAATGCAGGACCGCAGGGACACTCTCTCCCCCTTGTGTTAATGCAGGACCACAGGGACACTCTCTCCCCCGCATGGTAATGCAGGACTACAGGGACAATCTCTCCCCCACATGGTAATGCAGGACCGCAGGGACACTCTCTCCCCCGCATGGTAATGCAGGACCGCATGGACACTCTCTCCCCCTCATGGTAATGCAGGACTGCAGGGACACTGTCCCCCTCATGTTAATGCAGGACCGCAGGGACACTCTCTCCCCCTCGTGTTAATGCATGGCCGCAGGGACACACTCTCCCCCTCATGTTAATGCAGGACCGCAGGGACACTCTCTCCCCTGCATGGTAATGCAGGACCGCAGGGACACTCTCTCCCCCTCGTGTTAATGCAGGACCACAGGGACACTCTCTCCCCCGCATGGTAATGCAGGACCGCAGGGACACTGTCCCCCTCATGTTAATGCAGGACCGCAGGGACACTCTCTCCCCCTCGTGTTAATGCAGGACCGCAGGGACACTCTCCCCCTCTTGGTAATGCAGGACCGCAGGGACACTCTCTCCCCCGCATGGTAATGCAGGACCGCAGGGACACTCTCTCCCCCTCGTGTTAATGCAGGACCGCAGGGACACTCTCTCCCCCGCATGATAATGCAGGACCGTAGGGACACTCTCTCCCCCGCATGGTAAAGCAGGATTTCAGGGACACTCTCCCCCTCGTGTTAATGCAGGACCGCAGGGACACTCTCTCCCCTTCATGGTAATGCTGGATCACAGGGACATTCTCTCCCCCTATTGGTAATGCAGGACCGCTGGGACACTCTCTCCTCCGCATGGTAATGCAGGACCGCAGGGACACTCTCTCCTCCGCATGGTAATGCTGGACCGCAGGGACACTCTCTCCCCTTCATGGTAATGCTGGATCACAGGGACATTCTCTCCCCCTATTGGTAATGCAGGACCGCTGGGACACTCTCCCGCTCATGGTAATGCAGGACCGCAGTGTCACTCTCTCCCTTTCATGGTAATGCAGGACCGCAGGGACACTCTCTCCCCCACATGGTAATGCTGGACCGCAGGGACACTCTCTCCCCCTCATGGTAATGCAGGACCGCAGGGACACTCTCTCCCCCGCATTGTAATGCTGGACCGCAGGGACACTCTCTACCCCTCATGGTAATGCAGGACTGCAGGGACACTCTCTCCCCCGCATGGTAATGCAGGACCATAGGGTCACTCTCTCCCCCTCGTGTTAATGAAGGACCGCAGGGACACTCTCTCCCCCGCATGGTAATGCAGGACCGCAGGGACACTCTCTCCCCCGCATGGTAATGCAGGACCGCAGGGGCACTGTCTCCCCCTCATGGTAATGCAGGACCACTGGGACACTCTTTCCCCCGCATGGTAAAGCAGGACTGCAGGGACACTCTCTACCCCGCATGGTAATGCAGGAACGCAGGGACACTCTCTCCCCCGCATGGTAATGCAGGAACATAGGGTCACTCTCTCCCCCTCGTGTTAATGAAGGACCGCAGGGACACTCTCTCCCCCGCATGGTAATGCAGGACCGCAGGGACACTCTCTCCCCCGCATGGTAATGCAGGACCGCAGGGGCACTCTCTCCCCGTCATGGTAATGCAGGACCACTGGGACACTCTTTCCCCCGCATGGTAAAGCAGGACTGCAGGGACACTCTCTCCCCCTCATGGTAATTCTGGACCGCAGGGACACTCTCTACCCCGCATGGTAATGCAGGACCGCAGGGACACTCTCTCCTCCGCATGGTAATGCTGGACTGCAGGGACACTCTCTCCCCCTCATGGTAATGCTGGATCACAGGGACATTCTCTCCCCCTATTGGTAATGCAGGACCGCAGGGTCACTCTCTCCCTTTCATGGTAATGCAGGACCGCAGGGACACTCTCTCCCCCGCATGGTAATGCAGGACCGCAGGGACACTCTCTCCCCCTCGTGTTAATGCAGGACCGCAGGGACACTCTCTCCCCCGCATGATAATGCAGGACCGTAGGGACACTCTCTCCCCCGCATGGTAAAGCAGGATTTCAGGGACACTCTCCCCCTCGTGTTAATGCAGGACCGCAGGGACACTCTCTCCCCTTCATGGTAATGCTGGATCACAGGGACATTCTCTCCCCCTATTGGTAATGCAGGACCGCTGGGACACTCTCTCCTCCGCATGGTAATGCAGGACCGCAGGGACACTCTCTCCTCCGCATGGTAATGCTGGACCGCAGGGACACTCTCTCCCCTTCATGGTAATGCTGGATCACAGGGACATTCTCTCCCCCTATTGGTAATGCAGGACCGCTGGGACACTCTCCCGCTCATGGTAATGCAGGACCGCAGTGTCACTCTCTCCCTTTCATGGTAATGCAGGACCGCAGGGACACTCTCTCCCCCACATGGTAATGCTGGACCGCAGGGACACTCTCTCCCCCTCATGGTAATGCAGGACCGCAGGGACACTCTCTCCCCCGCATTGTAATGCTGGACCGCAGGGACACTCTCTACCCCTCATGGTAATGCAGGACTGCAGGGACACTCTCTCCCCCGCATGGTAATGCAGGACCATAGGGTCACTCTCTCCCCCTCGTGTTAATGAAGGACCGCAGGGACACTCTCTCCCCCGCATGGTAATGCAGGACCGCAGGGACACTCTCTCCCCCGCATGGTAATGCAGGACCGCAGGGGCACTGTCTCCCCCTCATGGTAATGCAGGACCACTGGGACACTCTTTCCCCCGCATGGTAAAGCAGGACTGCAGGGACACTCTCTACCCCGCATGGTAATGCAGGAACGCAGGGACACTCTCTCCCCCGCATGGTAATGCAGGAACATAGGGTCACTCTCTCCCCCTCGTGTTAATGAAGGACCGCAGGGACACTCTCTCCCCCGCATGGTAATGCAGGACCGCAGGGACACTCTCTCCCCCGCATGGTAATGCAGGACCGCAGGGGCACTCTCTCCCCGTCATGGTAATGCAGGACCACTGGGACACTCTTTCCCCCGCATGGTAAAGCAGGACTGCAGGGACACTCTCTCCCCCTCATGGTAATTCTGGACCGCAGGGACACTCTCTACCCGCATGGTAATGCAGGACCGCAGGGACACTCTCTCCTCCGCATGGTAATGCTGGACTGCAGGGACACTCTCTCCCCCTCATGGTAATGCTGGATCACAGGGACATTCTCTCTCCCCCTATTGGTAATGCAGGACCGCAGGGTCACTCTCTCCCTTTCATGGTAATGCAGGACCGCAGGGACACTCTCTCCCCCGCATGGTAATGCAGGACCGCAGGGACACTCTCTCCCCCGCATGGTAATTCTGGACCGCAGGGACACTCTCTCCCCCTCATGGTAATGCAGGACCGCAGGGACACTCTCTCCCCCGCATTGTAATGCTGGACCGCAGGGACACTCTCTCCCCCTCATGGTAATGCAGGACCGCAGGGACACTCTCTCCCCCGCATGGTAATGCAGGAACGCAGGGACACTCTCTCCCCCTCGTGTTAATGAAGGACCGCAGGGACACTCTCTCCCCTGCATGGTAATGCAGGACCATAGGGTCACTCTCTCCCCTCGTGTTAATGAAGGACCGCAGGGACACTCTCTCCCTTTCCCCCGCATGGTAATGCAGGACCGCAGGGGCACTCTCTCCCCCCTCATGGTAATGCAGGACCACTGGGACACTCTTTCCCCCGCATGGTAAAGCAGGACCGCAGGGACACTCTCTCCCTCATGGTAATGCAGGACCGCAGGGACACTCTCTCCCCCCGCATGTCAATGCAGGACCGCAGGGACACTCTTTCCCCCGCATGGTAAAGCAGGACTGCAGGGACACTCTCTACCCCGCATGGTAATGCAGGAACGCAGGGACACTCTCTCCCCCGCATGGTAATGCAGGAACATAGGGTCACTCTCTCCCCCTCGTGTTAATGAAGGACCGCAGGGACACTCTCTCCCCCGCATGGTAATGCAGGACCGCAGGGACACTCTCTCCCCCGCATGGTAATGCAGGACCGCAGGGGCACTGTCTCCCCCTCATGGTAATGCAGGACCACTGGGACACTCTTTCCCCCACATGGTAAAGCAGGACTGAAGGGACACTCTCTCCCCCTCATGGTAATTCTGGACCGCAGGGACACTCTCTACCCCGCATGGTAATGCAGGACCGCAGGGACACTCTCTCCTCCGCATGGTAATGCTGGACTGCAGGGACACTCTCTCCCCCTCATGGTAATGCTGGATCACAAGGACATTCTCTCCCCCTATTGGTAATGCAGGACCGCAGGGTCACTCTCTCCCTTTCATGGTAATGCAGGACCGCAGGGACACTCTCTCCCCCGCATGGTAATGCAGGACCGCAGGGACACTCTCTCCCCCGCATGGTAATTCTGGACCGCAGGGACACTCTCTCCCCCTCATGGTAATGCAGGACCGCAGGGACACTCTCTCCCCCGCATTGTAATGCTGGACCGCAGGGACACTCTCTCCCCCTCATGGTAATGCAGGACCGCAGGGACACTCTCTCCCCCGCATGGTAATGCAGGAACGCAGGGACACTCTCTCCCCCTCGTGTTAATGAAGGACCGCAGGGACACTCTCTCCCCTGCATGGTAATGCAGGACCATAGGGTCACTCTCTCCCCCTCGTGTTAATGAAGGACTGCAGGGACACTCTCTCCCCCGCATGGTAATGCAGGACCGCAGGGGCACTCTCTCCCCCTCATGGTAATGCAGGACCACTGGGACACTCTTTCCCCCGCATGGTAAAGCAGGACCGCAGGGACACTCTCTCCCTCATGGTAATGCAGGACCGCAGGGACACTCTCTCCCCCGCATGTCAATGCAGGACCGCAGGGACACTCTCTCCCCCTCGTGTTAATGCAGGACCGTAGGGACACTCTCTCCCCCTCATGGTAATGCAGGACCGCAGGGACACTCTCTCCTCCGCATGGTAATTCTGGACCGCAGGGACACTCTCTACCCCGCATGGTAATGCTGGACCGCAGGGACACTCTCTACCCCGCATGGTAATGCAGGAACGCAGGGACACTCTCTCTCCCGCATGGTAATGAAGACCGCACAGACACTCTCTCCCCCTCATGGTAATTCTGAACTGCAGGGACACTCTCTACCCTGCATGGTAATGCAGGAACGCAGGGACACTCTCTCCCCCGCATGGTAATGCAGACCGCAGGGACACTCTCTCCCCCTCATGGTAATTCTGGACCACAGGGACACTCTCTACCCCGCATGGTAATGCAGGAATGCAGGGACACTCTCTCCCCCGCATTGAAATGCAGGACCACAGGGACACTCTCTCCCCCGCATGGTAATTCAGGACCGCAGGGACACTCTCTCCCCAGCATGGTAATGCTGGATCACAGGGACACTCTCTCCCCCTATTGGTAATGCAGGACCGCTGGGACACTCTCTCCCCCGCATGGTAATACAGGACCGCAGGGGCACTCTCTCCCCCTCATGGTAATGCAGGATCACTGGGACACTCTCTCCCCCGCATGGTAAAGCAGGACTGCAGGGACACTCTCCCCCTCATGGTAATGCAGGACCGCAGGGACACTCTCTCCCCCGCATGATAATGCAGGACCGCAGGGACACTCTCTCCCCCGCATGTCAATGCAGGACCGCAGGGACACTCTCTCCCCCTCGTGTTAATGCAGGACCGTAGGGACACTCTCTCCCCCGCATGGTAATGCAGACCGCAGGGACACTCTCTCCCCCTCATGGTAATGCAGGACTGCAGGGACACTCTCGATCCCTCATGTTATTGCAGGACCGCAGGGACACTCCCTCCCCCTCATGGCTATGCTGGACCGCAGGGTCACTCTCTCCCCCTCATGGTAATGCAGGACCGCAGGGATACTCTCTCCCCCGCATGGTAATGCTGGACCGCAGGGAAACTCTCTCTCCCTCATGGTAATGCAGGACCGCAGGGATACTCTCTCCCCCGCATGGTAATGCTGGACCGCAGGGAAACTCTCTCTCCCTCATGGTAATGCAGGACCGCAGGGACAGGGAGAGAGCCTTGCACAGGAAGGGCATACGCAGTCCAGAATTAGCTTTGCAAGGCAACTGATTGAAATACAGTACAGTTCCTCATTCACTGCGGCTGGTTTATGGACCAGTATCAGACAAATAGATGATAGGATTAGTTGCATTCACACCATTCTGTGGTATAGGGACCCGCATTGCATTACAGAAGGGTTTGCCAGCTCCAATCCTCAAGCACCACCGGCAGGCCAGGTGTCAGGGATAGCACTGATTCAGCACAGGTGGCCCCATCATTGACTCAGCCACTGATTGAGCCACCTGTGCTGAAGCAGGAATATCCCTAAAACCTGGCTGTTTGTGGCCCCTGAGGACAGGAGTTGGCGCTCCTGCATAAGAGTCTGACAGAGTCTGAGGGGTGAAACTGACATTGCACAGCCTCTCAGACATGGTCCTCCGTTGATATCTTTATTTTCCCTAAAACTGTTCTTTTTAGTTACTGTTCCCCTCACGGTCTCTGTATTTGTCCTTTCTCTTATGATCCATTTCACTGACTGTCCCTTTTCTGTGATTGTCCTCAGTCACTGTCCTTCCATCTCTGCCCCCGCGCCTGACAGAGAGCGTATGAATTCCTCTTACAGTGGGGAAGGTAGAGGAGAATGCTTTTGGGTAAATATGAAAAGTAATAGGGCCGGGCTTAGGCTTTGCGGGGCCCAAGGCGGCACGCAGGCAGCACGTAAAAAAAATCATGCGACACCGTGACCTCATGTTGCCATGGCAATGTGATACTGTAGGAGGTTGCCCGCTGTGGAGAAGGTAAGAGCGAACATACGCACGCACACCTACCTACCCCTCTGCCAGTCTGGGGGCCATGCTCTCCCTCCTCTCCCTCCTCCTGTCAGCGCCAGGATCCAGATTCAGATCAGAGAGGGGAGCTCTCACCTCCAGTCAGGGGATAGTTGGATCCCGGCGCCGACAGGTGGAAGAGTAGGAAGTGCAGGGCCTCCGAATATGCGGGGCCCAAGGTGTCTTCCTTGCCATAAGGCTGGTTCTACACAGTGTATTTGGTTCAAATCCTTTGTAAAGTACTGTAGCATTCTTATTAGGGATGTGCTGTAAGGTACTGTAGCATTCTTATTAGGGATGGGCTGTAAGGTACTGTAGCATTCTTATTAGGGACGGGCTGTAAGGTACTGTAGCATTCTTATTAGGGATGGGATGTAAGGTACTGTAGCATTCTTATTAGGGATGGGCTGTAAGGTACTGTAGCATTCGTATTAGGGATGGGCTGTAAAGTACTGTAGCATTCTTATTAGGGATGGGCTGTAAGGTACTGTAGCATTCTTATTAGGGATGGGCTGTAAGGTACTGTAGCATTCTTATTAGGGATGGGCTGTAAGGTACTGTAGCATTCTTATTAGGGATGGGCTGTAAGGTACTGTAGCATTCTTATTAGGGATGGGCTGTAAGGTACTGTAGCATTCTTATTAGGGATGGGCTGTAAGGTACTGTAGCATTCTTATTAGGGATGGGCTGTAAGGTACTGTAGCATTCTTATTAGGGATGGGCTGTAAGGTACTGTAGCATTCTTATTAGGGATGGGCTGTAAGGTACTGTAGCATTCTTATTAGGGATGGGCTGTAAGGTACTGTAGCATTCTTATTAGGGATGGGCTGTAAGGTACTGTAGCATTCTTATTAGGGATGGGCTGTAAGGTACTGTAGCATTCTTATTAGGGATGGGCTGTAAGGTACTGTAGCATTCTTATTAGGGATGGGCTGTAAGGTACTGTAGCATTCTTATTAGGGATGGGATGTAAGGTACTGTAGCATTCTTATTAGGGATGGGCTGTAAGGTACTGTAGCATTCTTATTAGGGATGGGCTGTAAGGTACTGTAGCATTCTTATTAGGGATGGGCTGTAAGGTACTGTAGCATTCGTATTAGGGATGGGCTGTAAGGTACTGTAGCATTCTTATTAGGGATGGGATGTAAGGTACTGTAGCATTCTTATTAGGGATGGGCTGTAAGGTACTGTAGCATTCTTATTAGGGATGGGCTGTAAGGTACTGTAGCATTCTTATTAGGGATGGGCTGTAAGGTACTGTAGCATTCGTATTAGGGATGGGCTGTAAAGTACTGTAGCATTCTTATTAGGGATGGGCTGTAAGGTACTGTAGCATTCTTATTAGGGATGGGCTGTAAGGTACTGTAGCATTCTTATTAGGGATGGGCTGTAAGGTACTGTAGCATTCTTATTAGGGATGGGCTGTAAAGTACTGTAGCATTCTTATTAGGGATGGGCTGTAAGGTACTGTAGCATTCTTATTAGGGATGGGCTGTAAGGTACTGTAGCATTCTTATTAGGGATGGGCTGTAAGGTACTGTAGCATTCTTATTAGGGATGGGCTGTAAGGTACTGTAGCATTCTTATTAGGGACGGGCTGTAAAGTACTGTAGCATTCTTATTAGGGACGGGCTGTAAGGTACTGTAGCATTCTTATTAGGGACGGGCTGTAAAGTACTGTGGCATTCTTATTAGGGATGGGCTGTAAGGTACTGTAGCATTCTTATTA
>NW_027454683.1:52500-65225 GCF_040206685.1 Ascaphus truei
AGCCACATCGTGGAACGGTTGGTCATGGACCAGTTCTTGAGGAAACTTCCCTCTGCCTTACGCCGTTGGGTCAGTTGGAGTGACCCCCACAATGCGGATGAGCTTGTGGCCCTCGTAGAAAGGTACAATGCAGCAGAAGAGCACCCGCAACCCACAGTCGTGGAGCAACCCCACTACCCGAGGTTCCAGGACTCTTCCAGAGACGGTAAAAGGGTACCGGGGTTAAGGGGCGCTGAAGAGCGGCGACCACTTTCACGCAGCACCAGCAACAGTGGTTCGCACACTAAGGGCAATAGCCAACATGGGGAGCTGGGAAAAGGCTCTAAGTGGGACACAGACTATGTACCTAAATGTGTAAATTGTCATGAGAGGGGCCACACAGCAAAAATCTGCCCACTAAATGATGAGCCCATGCAATGCAACAGCGTGGAACCTTATTCGCTGTTGTCCCAATGTATGGGCCCTAGCCCAGAGGACCCCTTGAATAACCATCTGTGGGCATTTGTAAAGGTTAATGGTAAGAGGGTTCGGGCACTTCTTGACTCTGGGAGCATGGTCACACTAGTGTCCGAATACCTCTTGCCCATTAAGAAGAAACAGGGAAACAGTTCACAAAGAGTGGTAATTTGTTGTATACATGGGGATAATCATGAATATTCCACTGTTGATGTTTTTTTTGAAACAGAGTTTGGTTCTTTAGATTTCAAGGTGGGTATTGTACCCAAACTGGCACATGATGTGTTAATAGGGACCGACTTTCCCCATTTTCTAAAAATGTGGTCCCCCGCTCAGAATAGCGCCCAGAGTTCAATAGCGGACCATAACGAAGTATTAGAAGAAACAAATCCTTTCCCTTTTTCAGAAATGGAGGTTGACGAGGGCCCAAATAAGAAGGGGGAAAAGGAGGAGTGCTGTAAAATTCCCTTCCCCATCACTACTTTGGTAGGGAATACCCCAAATCAAGATGTTGAGCAGACACTTACCAACCCAGAACCGGATAAGACCCTCGCTGACCTAGAGGTCAGTCCTGGGAGTTTTAAGAAGGCCCAGTGGGAGGACCCCACATTAGCGGTAGCAAGGGGAAATATACGGGACCAGAATAGTACTCCTGGCCAACCAGATAGGTCACTTGCTTACCCCTACTTCGAGGTAGAGAACGACCTAGTATATCGGGTTGATAAAAGGAAATCAGTTACAACTAAACAATTGTTGGTACCACGGACATTCCGTAACGTAGTATTACACCTCGCACATAGTCATCCATTGGGGGGACACCTAGGGGTGGAAAAGACAAAAGAAAAGGTTCTCCGAATCTTCTATTGGCCTGGGGTTCTGGCAGAAATTACGAATTATTGTTCCTCATGCCCAGAATGTCAGATCACCGCCCCGTTCAAGGCGTACCGCAGCCCATTGGTACCCCTTCCCATAATAGAGGTACCATTTGACCGGATTGCTATGGATCTAGTAGGACCCCTAATAAAGTCTGCTAGGGGACATCAGCATATATTGGTAATATTAGATTATGCCACCCGATATCCGGAGGCAGTTCCCCTACGTAGCACCTCAGCTAAAAACATAGCAAAAGAGTTAGTAGTTCTGTTTTCCCGGGTCGGGATTCCTAAAGAGATTCTATCTGACCAGGGAACACCATTTATGTCCCAAGTAACGAAAGAGCTATGTAAACTCCTAAAAATCAAGCATCTCAGAACCTCAGTCTATCATCCACAAACAGATGGTTTAGTGGAAAGGTTCAATAAAACCTTAAAGAGCATGTTACGGCGGGCGGTTGATAAAGATGGGAAAAACTGGGATTGTTTGTTACCGTACCTGTTATTTGCCATTAGGGAAGTTCCCCAATCATCCACTGGCTTCTCCCCGTTTGAACTATTGTATGGCCGACACCCAAGGGGCTTACTGGATATAGCCAAAGAGACTTGGGAACACGAGGTTACCCCTTACAGAAGTGTAATAGAGCATGTTGCCCAGATGCAGGACCGCATTGCTGCAGTCCTACCCATAGTGAGGGAACACATGGAGAAAGCTCAAGAAGCACAGAGGAATACATATAATAAGGGTGCTAGGGTCAGAATTTTTTCTCCAGGTGATAGGGTACTAGTTCTGGTTCCCACCGTGGAGAGTAAATTCCTTGCTAAATGGCATGGGCCATATGAGGTCTTGGAAAGAGTGGGAGAAGTAAATTATAAGGTAAGACAGCCAGGTAGGAGGAAACCTGAGCAAATTTACCATATAAACCTACTCAAGCCCTGGAAAGATAGAGAAGTCTTGTTAACCCTAGTACCCCCAGGTCCGTCAGAGAATCAAGAAACTGACCCAGAGGTTAGCATAGCTGAAACCCTGTCTGTTCATCAGAAACGAGAGGTTCAGAATTTAGTGAAAAGAAACAAAGAAATCTTCTCTATACGGCCAGGTAGAACTAGCGTAATTGAACATGACCTAGTCTCTGAACCGGGGGTCCGAGTTAACCTTAAACCGTACCGAATCCCAGAGGCCAAAAGAAAGGCTATAAGTTTAGAGGTTAAAAAAATGCTAAAACTAGGTGTAATTGAGGAATCCCAAAGTGGGTGGAACAGCCCTATAGTCTTAGTCCCAAAGCCAGATGGTACAACAAGGTTTTGTAATGACTACCGGAAACTAAACGCGGTGTCAAAATTTGATACTTATCCTATGCCCAGGGTAGATGAACTTGTAGAGAGACTGGGCAAAGCCCGATATCTCACAACCCTAGACCTAACAAAAGGGTACTGGCAGGTTCCCCTCACAGAAAGGGCAAAAGAAAAGACAGCCTTCTCAACTCCAGACGGCCTTTTTCAGTATAAGGTGTTGCCTTTTGGCTTACATGGAGCTCCCGCCACATTCCAAAGAATGATGGATACAATTTTAAAACCACATACTCGGTATGCTGCCGCCTACCTGGATGATGTGGTAATCCATAGTGAAGATTGGCAATCCCACCTTCCAAAGGTCCAAGCTGTGCTTGACGCAGTCCGGTCTGCTGGACTAACTGCTAACCCCGCTAAATGCACTATTGGTCTGGAGGAGGCCAAGTATCTGGGATATTCTATTGGCAGAGGTTTACTCAAACCCCAAACACTCAAAGTGGAGGCGATACAAAATTGGCCAAGGCCAGTTACAAAAAAACAAATAAGGACCTTTTTGGGGTTAATTGGGTACTATAGAAGGTTTATTCCCAATTTTGCAACTAAGGCAACCCCACTAACTGACCTCACAAAAGCAAGAGGACCGCTAATGGTAAAGTGGTCCCCCGAAACCGAACAGGCCTTTAGAAGCCTGAAAGAAGCTCTCTGTGCCCAACCAGTGTTGGTCACACCTGACTTCTCCAAAGAGTTCGTAGTCCAAACCGACACATCTGAGGTAGGGCTGGGGGCGGTACTCTCCCAGGAGTCTCAAGGTGAGGAGCACCCCATCCTTTATTTAAGTAGGAAACTAAATCCCCAGGAGAAAAATTACTCCATAGTAGAGAAAGAGTGTCTCGCAATAAAGTGGGCTGTAGAGACGCTCAAATACTACCTGTTGGGGAGAAAATTCCGGTTGGTCACAGATCATGCACCCCTTACCTGGATGTGTCAAAATAGGGAAAAGAATGCTAGAGTGACCAGGTGGTTCCTAAGCCTACAACCCTTTAAATTTTCTGTGGAACACAGGTCAGGGCACAAACATGGCAATGCTGACGGGTTGTCAAGGATGCACTCCCTAATATCCATGGTCGCTCATCCCTCGAGGTCTGAGCTGGGGGGGAGGATATGTGACAGAAACCAGGGGATGGTAATAAATTCCGTATATAGGGCTCCCAGGATACTAGACAGTTTCTATCCTGTTTGGCCTGGGAGTGCAGCCTTATAATACATACACTCCATCCCACAGTTTGGCAAGCGCTGGAACTGAGGGATGAGAGATCCAGACCAGAGTTTGTCTGCTGCCTGATTTCTGTCACCTGTCATGCTAATTAGGAATCAGGTATGAAAGACTGATTTCCTGTTTGCTCTGGTCTCCCCACAAGAGCCAGGAGGCTGGAAGGCTGCTGAACTACAGAGGGGAGAAGCCTCTTCCCCAAACAGGTTCAATCTTTCTGTTCATTTGTGTAAGACTGCAAAAGTACCGTGTTTTGATGTTGGAAGTGGAAAAGCCACTTCCAACCCTGAGTCAGGGATATTTAAGTTAAGTTATCGCTCAGGTGAGCAGCTTTTGTTGTGATCTGTTTTCTGTTGTATGCACTGTGGCAGTCTCAGTGCCTGGGACTGAATAAACCAGGCATAGCCTGTTTAAAGGAACAGTACGTGACGCCTCATCATTTAACCTACCCTAAAAGACCGTGTTCTAAACAGTCCCGGACAAACGACGGAGCCCCGGAGTAAGCCGTTTGTCACAGTGTGTACACGTGTGTGTGTGTACACGTGTGTGTGTGTGTGTGTACACGTGTGTGTGTACATGTGTGTGTGTGTGTGTGTGTACACGTGTGTGTGTGTACACGTGTGTGTGTGTACACGTGTGTGTGTGTACACGTGTGTGTACACGTGTGTGTGTGTGTACACGTGTGTGTGTGTGTGTGTGTGTACACGTGTGTGTGTGTACACGTGTGTGTGTGTACACGTGTGTGTGTGTGTGTGTGTGTACACGTGTGTGTGTACACGTGTGTGTGTACACGTGTGTGTGTGTGTGTGTACACGTGTGTGTGTGTACACGTGTGTGTGTGTGTACACGTGTGTGTGTGTACACGTGTGTGTGTGTACACGTGTGTGTGTGTACACGTGTGTGTGTGTGTGTACACGTGTGTGTGTGTGTACACGTGTGTGTGTGTGTGTGTACACGTGTGTGTGTGTGTGTGTACACGCGTGTGTGTACACGCGTGTGTGTACACGCGTGTGTGTACACGCGTGTGTGTACACGCGTGTGTGTACACGCGTGTGTGTACACGCGTGTGTGTACACGCGTGTGTGTACACGTGTGTGTGTGTGTACACGTGTGTGTGTGTGTGTACACGTGTGTGTGTGTGTGTACACGTGTGTGTGTGTGTGTACACGTGTGTGTGTGTGTGTGTACACGTGTGTGTGTGTGTGTGTACACGTGTGTGTGTGTGTGTGTACACGTGTGTGTGTGTGTGTGTACACGTGTGTGTGTACACGTGTGTGTACACGTGTGTGTGTGTACACGTGTGTGTACACGTGTGTGTGTGTACACGTGTGTGTACACGTGTGTGTGTGTACACGTGTGTGTGTGTACACGTGTGTGTGTGTGTACACGTGTGTGTGTGTGTACACGTGTGTGTGTGTGTACACGTTGTGTGTGTGTGTACACGTGTGTGTGTGTGTACACGTGTGTGTGTGTGTGTACACGTGTGTGTGTGTACACGTGTGTGTGTGTGTGTACACGTGTGTGTGTGTGTGTACACGTGTGTGTGTGTGTACACGTGTGTGTGTGTGTACACGTGTGTGTGTGTACACGTGTGTGTGTGTGTGTACACGTGTGTGTGTGTGTACACGTGTGTACACGTGTGTGTGTGTGTGTGTACACGTGTGTGTGTGTGTACACGTGTGTGTGTGTGTGTGTACACGTGTGTGTGTGTGTACACGTGCGTGTGTGTCTACGTGTCTACGTGTGTGTCTACGTGTGTACTTGTCTGCGTGTGTCTGCGTGTCTACGTGTGCCTGCGTGTCTACGTGTGCCTGCGTGTCTACGTGTGCCTGCGTGTCTACGTGTGCCTGCGTGTCTACGTGTGCCTGCGTGTCTACGTGTGCCTGCGTGTCTACGTGTGCCTGCGTGTCTACGTGTGCCTGCGTGTCTACGTGTGCCTGCGTGTCTACGTGTGCCTGCGTGTCTACGTGTGCCTGCGTGTGTATGTGTACGTGTGTGTGTCTACGCGTGTGTGTCTACATGTGTGTGTATACATGTGCCTACGTGTGTGTATATACGTGTGTGTACGTGTGTATACTTGTGTGTACGTGTGTAGGGCAGGGAGGGTGGGGGCGATGGGCAGGGAGGGTGGGGGCGAAGGGCAGGGAGGGTGGGGGCGAAGGGCAGGGAGGGTGGGGGCGAAGGACAGGGCCGGGGGGGGGGGAGGGTGAAGGGCAGGGCCGGGGGGGGGGTGAAGGGTTGGGGGGGGGGGGTGAAGGGCAGGGGGGGGGTGAAGGGCAGGGCCGGGGGGGGGGGGGGTGAAGGGCAGGGGGGGGGTGAAGGGCAGGGCCGGGGGGGGGGGGGGTGAAGGGCAGGGTTGGGGGGGTGAAGGGCCGGGGGGGGGGTGAAGGGCAGGGCCAGGTGAAGGGCCAGGGGGGGGTGAAGGGCCAGGGGGGGGGGGTGAAGGGCCAGGGCGGGGGGGGGGGGGGTGAAGCGCCGGCCCGGGTGAAGCGCCGGGCCGGGTGAAGCGCCAGGCCGGGTGGGGTGAAGCGCCGGGTGGGGTGAAGGGCCGGGCCGGGGGTGAAAGATCTCTTCCCGTGCGGTTACTTACCTCGCACCGGGCCGCGCTCCTCCTCGGGTTCCTCGGCGGTTCCCCCCGGAGCTGAGACGCTCAGGTGAGGGGGGGTGTGGGCCGCGGCCCGTGCAGCTCCCGACAGAGACAGCTAGGCCTGAGAGCCGGAGCAGCGCGCGCGGGGATGGGGAGCTGGGGGCGCGGCCTCTAGGCCTGAAGGTGAGAGCGGCGACAGCGTGCTCTGGGGGGGGAGCACCGGGAGAGCACCGGGAGAGAGGATGCTCTGGGGGGGGGGGGGGAGGGAGGGTGCTCTGGGGGGGGGAGGGGGGGAGCACCGGGGGAGCGGGTGAGCACCGGGAGAGAGGGTGCTCTGGGGGGGGGGGGGGAGGGGGGGAGCACCGGGGGAGAGGGTGCTCCGGGAGAGCGGGTGATGTTGAGGTCCCGCGGAGTGGTGATAGGGGGTAGTTCCGTTGTTGCGGGCCAGCGGCCAGGAAAGGGGGGGGGGGGCGGACAGAGGGTGAGGAGGGGGGTGAGGGGCTCCGGAGCAGCATCGTGCTGTGGATGTTCGGGTGAGTGGGGGGGGGGGTGAGGGGCTCCGGAGCAGCATCGTGCGGTGGATGGTGGGGGGGGGAGGGGTGAGGGGCTCCGGAGGAGCATCGTGCGGTGGATGTATGGGTGAGGGGGGTGGGGTAGTTTTGGGTGTGCTCCGGGGATGTTCGGGTGAGGGGGGGGGGTGTGATGGAGCATCGTGCGTTGTATGTTCAGCAGCGTGCGTTTGCTGTTGGTGTGAGGGGGGGGGGGTGATGGAGCATCGTGCGTTGTATGTTTGGGTGAGGGGGGTTGGTGATGGGCTGCAGTAGCGGGAGAGCTGTGGCGTGCGTTTGTAGTGTGCATGAGGTTGGGGGGGGGTGATGGTGGAGGGGGGTGCATGAGGTTGAGGGGGGTGGTGGTGGAGGGGGGTGCATGAGGTTGGCGGGGGGTGATGGTGGAGGGGGGTGCATGAGGTTGAGGGGGGTGGTGGTGGAGGGGGGTGCATGAGGTTGGGGGGGTGGTGGTGGAGGGGGGTGTTTGTAAGAGGCAGTGCGGTGAGTGTTAGGTGCTTAGAAGCATTCCCAAAGGTCACTGAGGGGTGGGACAATGTGGCAGTGGTGTTGGCCAAAGGCCAATGAGAGTCAGTGAGGGGTGGGACAGTGGGGTGAGGGGTGGGACAGTGTGGCAGTGGTGTTGGACAAAGGCCAATGAGAGTCAGTGAGGGGTGGGACAGTGGGGTGAGGGGTGGGACAGTGTGGCAGTGGTGTTGGCCGAAGGCCAATGAGAGTCAGTGAGGGGTGGGATAGTGTGGTGAGGGGTGGGACAGTGTTGAGGTGGAGTGACAGGCCAAAGGTGCAATGCGATTGGCCCTAGGGACACAGGGCATGCAGACAAACATACAGACATTTCAGAAATATATAGTAGCTATACACACCACACATACATATATACACACCACACATATATATATATATACTAGCTCAGAGACCCGGCGTTGCCCGGGATGTAATGTTCCCGTTCCTCTCTCTCCTCCCCCCTCTCTCTGTTTGTCCCCCATTCACATCAATCCAGTCCCCCCCTCCCTCCCTCCTTTACAGCTTCATGTAGCGTGTGTGCGTCAGTCACTGTGTGTTTGCTCGCGCGTCAGTGAGTCTGAGGCAGAAACACAAACACACACAGACTGACTGAGGCACACACAGTCAGTGTGTGCCTCAGTCAGTGTGTGCGTGCGTCAGTCAGGCTTTGTGTGCGCGTCAGTCAGTGTGTGCGTGCGTGCGGCAGTCAGTCAGTGTGTGCGCGCGGGGCGTCAAAGGCAGGGGGGGGCGTCAAAGGCAGGGGGGGGCGTCAAAGGGAGGGGGGGGGGCGTCAAAGGGAGGGGGGGGGCGTCAAAGGGAGGGGGGGGGCGTCAAAGGGAGGGGGGGGGCGTCAAAGGGAGGGGGGGGGGCGTCAAAGGGAGGGGGGGGGGCGTCAAAGGGAGGGGGGGGGCGTCAAAGGGAGGGGGGGGGCGTCAAAGGGAGGGGGGGGGCGTCAAAGGGAGGGGGGGGGGCGTCAAAGGGAGGGGGGGGGCGTCAAAGGGAGGGGGGGGCGTCAAAGGGAGGGGGGGGGGCGTCAAAGGGAGGGGGGGGGGCGTCAAAGGGAGGGGGGGGGCGTCAAAGGGAGGGGGGGGGGCGTCAAAGGGAGGGGGGGGCGTCAAAGGGAGGGGGGGGGCGTCAAAGGGAGGGGGGGGGCGTCAAAGGGAGGGGGGGGCGTCAAAGGGAGGGGGGGGGGGGCGTCAAAGGGAGGGGGGGGGGGGCGTCAAAGGGAGGGGGGGGGGGGCGTCAAAGGGAGGGGGGGGGGGCGTCAAAGGGAGGGGGGGGGGCGTCAAAGGGAGGGGGGGGGGCGTCAAAGGGAGGGGGGGGGCGTCAAAGGGAGGGGGGGCGTCAAAGGGAGGGGGGGGCGTCAAAGGGAGGGGGGGGGCGTCAAAGGGAGGGGGGGGCGTCAAAGGGAGGGGGGGGGGCGTCAAAGGGAGGGGGGGGGCGTCAAAGGGAGGGGGGGGGCGTCAAAGGGAGGGGGGGGGCGTCAAAGGGAGGGGGGGGGGGGCGTCAAAGGGAGAGGGGGGGGGCGTCAAAGGGAGAGGGGGGGGCGTCAAAGGGAGGGGGGGGGCGTCAAAGGGAGGGGGGGGGGCGCCTCAAAGGCATGGATTCCTCCCCCTGCATTTCCTGCAGTGGACAGGAGGGGGGGGGCAGTGGACAGGAGGGGGGGGGGCAGTGGATAGGAGGGGGGGGGCAGTGGATAGGAGGGGGGGGGCAGTGGATAGGAGGGGGGGGGCAGTGGATAGGAGGGGGGGGGCAGTGGATAGGAGGGGGGGGCAGTGGACAGGAGGGGGGGGCAGTGGACAGGAGGGGGGGGCAGTGGACAGGAGGGGGGGGCAGTGGACAGGAGGGAGGGGGCAGTGGACAGGAGGGGGGGGGGCAGTGGACAGGAGGGGGGGGCAGTGGACAGGAGGGGGGGGCAGTGGACAGGAGGGAGGGGGCAGTGGACAGGAGGGGGGGGGGCAGTGGACAGGAGGGGGGGGGCAGTGGACAGGAGGGGGGGGGGCAGTGGACAGGAGGGGGGGGGGCAGTGGACAGGAGGGGGGGGGCAGTGGACAGGAGGGGGGGGGGCAGTGGACAGGAGGGGGGGGCAGTGGACAGGAGGGGGGGGCAGTGGACAGGAGGGGGGGGGCAGTGGACAGGAGGGGGGGGGCAGTGGACAGGAGGGGGGGGGCAGTGGACAGGAGGGGGGGGGGCAGTGGACAGGAGGGGGGGGGCAGTGGACAGGAGGGGGGGGCAGTGGACAGGAGGGGGGGGCAGTGGACAGGAGGGGGTGGGCAGTGGACAGGAGGGGGGGGCAGTGGACAGGAGGGGGGGGCAGTGGACAGGAGTGGGGGGGCAGTGGACAGGAGTGGGGGGGCAGTGGACAGGAGGGGGGGGGCAGTGGACAGGAGGGGGGGGGGCAGTGGACAGGAGGGAGGGGCAGTGGACAGGAGGGGGGGGCAGTGGACAGGAGGGGGGGCAGTGGACAGGAGGGGGGGCAGTGGACAGGAGGGGGGGGGCAGTGGACAGGAGGGGGGGGCAGTGGACAGGAGGGGGGGGCAGTGGACAGGAGGGGGGGGCAGTGGACAGGAGGGGGGGGAGTGGACAGGAGGGGGGGGGCAGTGGACAGGAGGGGGGGGCAGTGGACAGGAGGGGGGACAGGAGGGGGGACAGGAGGGGGGACGCAGTGGACAGGAGGGGGGGACGCAGTGGACAGGAGGGGGGGGCAGTGGACAGGAGGGGGGGGCAGTGGACAGGAGGGGGGGGCAGTGGATAGGAGGGGGGGGCAGTGGACAGTGACACACACACACACACACACACACACACACACACACACCTCAGTTGATGCGCCCTTTCTCAGTTCCGTTTGGCGCCGGAGGTGGGGAGCGACACCTACCTGTACTTCCGGGCGCCGCCACCGTCTGACTCGGCGCAGCGAGGGAGGAAGGGGGTCCGCCATCTTACGCGCCGCGTGGCAGCTGCGGGAAGCGAGGTGATTTGGAGCGGGGAGGGGGGAGAGGTGATTTGGAGCGGGGAGAGGTGATTTGGAGCGGGGAGAGGTGATTTGGAGCGGGGAGAGGTGATGCCGCTGGGGAGGGGGAAGAGGTGATGCCGCTGGGGAGGGGGAAGAGGTGATGCGCTGGGAGGGGGAAGAGGTGATGCCGCTGGGGAGGGGGAAGAGGTGATGCCGCTGGGGAGGGGGAAAAGGTGATTTGGAGAGGGGAGAGAGGTGTGTGTGTGTGTGTGTGTGTGTGTGTGTGTGTGTGTGTGTGTGTGTGTGTGTGTGTGTGTGTGTGTGTGTGTGTGTGTGTTTTATTTATTTTTTTGGACCTTTGGCCCGTCACTCCGCCTCAGGCCAATGAGAGGTGTGGGGGGCGGGCAAGGGGGTGTGTGAGTGTGTGAGGCCAATGAGAGGTGTGCGGGGGCGGGCGGGCCAAGGGACCAATGAGATTGCCGCTAGGGACACCGGACATCCAGCAGGCAGGCATGCAGGCAGGCAGGCAGGCAGGCAGGCAGGCAGGCAAACATACAGTGCTTTCACTAATATAGTATAAGATGGGCTGTAAGGTACTGTAGCATTCTTATTAGGGATGGGCTGTAAGGTACTGTAGCATTCTTATTAGGGATGGGCTGTAAAGTACTTTAGCATTCTTATTAGGGATGTGCTGTAAAGTACTGTAGCATTCTTATTAGGGATGGGCTGTAAGGTACTGTAGCATTCTTATTAGGGATGGGATGTAAGGTACTGTAGCATTCTTATTAGGGATGGGCTGTAAGGTACTGTAGCATTCTTATTAGGGATGTGCTGTAAAGTACTGTAGCATTCTTATTAGGGATGGGCTGTAAGGTACTGTAGCATTCTTATTAGGGATGGGCTGTAAAGTACTGTAGCATTCTTATTAGGGGTGGGATGTAAGGTACTGTAGCATTCTTATTAGGGATGGGCTGTAAGGTACTGTAGCATTCTTATTAGGGATGTGCTGTAAAGTACTGTAGCATTCTTATTAGGGATGGGCTGTAAGGTACTGTAGCATTCTTATTAGGGATGGCTGTAAAGTACTGTAGCATTCTTATTAGGGATGTGCTGTAAGGTACTGTAGCATTCTTATTAGGGATGGGCTGTAAAGTACTGTAGCATTCTTATTAGGGATGTGCTGTAAGGTACTGTAGCATTCTTATTAGGGATGGGCTGTAAAGTACTGTAGCATTCTTATTAGGGATGGGATGTAAGGTACTGTAGCATTCTTATTAGGGATGGGCTGTAAGGTACTGTAGCATTCTTATTAGGGATGTGCTGTAAGGTGCTGTAGCATTCTTATTAGGGATGGGCTGTAAGGTACTGTAGCATTCTTATTAGGGATGGGCTGTAAGGTACTGTAGCATTCTTATTAGGGATGGGCTGTAAGGTACTGTAGCATTCTTATTAGAGATGGGCTGTAAGGTACTGTAGCATTCTTATTAGGGATGGGCTGTAAGGTACTGTAGCATTCTTATTAGGGATGGGCTGTAAGTACTGTAGCATTCTCATTAGGGATGGGCTGTAAGGTACTGTAGCATTCTCATTAGGGATGGGCTGTAAGAGGTACTGTAGCATTCTCATTAGTGATGGGCTGTAAGGTACTGTAGCATTCTCATTAGGGATGGGCTGTAAGGTACTGTAGCATTCTCATTAGTGATGGGCTGTAAGGTACTGTAGCATTCTCATTAGGGATGGGCTGTAAGGTACTGTAGCATTCTTATTAGTGATGGGCTGTAAGGTACTGTAGCATTCTCATTAGGGATGGGCTGTAAGGTACTGTAGCATTCTTATTAGGGATGGGCTGTAAGGTACTGTAGCATTCTTATTAGGGATGTGCTGTAAGGTACTGTAGCATTCTTATTAGGGATGGGCTGTAAGGTACTGTAGCATTCTTATTAGAGATGGGCTGTAAGGTACTGTGGCATTCTTATTAGGGATGGGCTGTAAGGTACTGTAGCATTCTTATTAGGGACGGGCTGTAAGGTACTGTGCATTCTTATTAGGGATGGGCTGTAAAGTACTGTGGCATTCTTATTAGGGACGGGCTGTAAGGTACAGTAGCATTCTTATTAGGGATGGGCTGTAAAGTACTGTGGCATTCTTATTAGGGACGGGCTGTAAGGTACTGTAGCATTCTTATTAGGGATGGGCTGTAAAGTACTGTAGCATTCTTATTAGA
>NW_027454684.1:0-65072 GCF_040206685.1 Ascaphus truei
TCTCCGTCACACAGAGGTGTCTCCCCCCCTCCTCCGTCACACAGAGGTCTCCCCCCCTCCTCCGTCACACAAGCCTCCTCCCCCCCCCTCCTCCGTCACACAAGCCTCCTCCCCCCCTCCTCAGTCACACATTGGTCTCCTCCGTCACACAGAGGTCTCCCCCACCCCCTCCTCCGTCACACAGAGGTCTCCTCCCCCCCTCCTAAGTCACACAGAGGTCTCCTCCCCTCCATCACACAGAGGTCTCCTCCCCCCCTCCTCCGTCACACAGAGGTCTCCCCCCCCTCCTCCGTCACACAGAGGTCTCCTCCCCCCCTCCTCCGTCACACAGAGGTCTCCTCCGTCACACAGATGTCTCCTCCCCCCCCTCATCCGTCACACAGAGCTCTCCTCCCCCCCTCCTCCGTCACACAGAGGTCTCCTCCCCCCCCTCCTCCATCACACAGATATCTCCTCCCCCCCCTCCTCCGTCACACAGAGGTCTCCTCCCCCCCCTCCTCCGTCACACAGAGGTCTCCTCCCCCCTCCTCCGTCACACAGAGGTCTCCTCCCCCCTCCTCCGTCACACAGAGGTCTCCTCCGTCACACAGAGGTCTCCTCCCCCCCCATCTCCGTCACACAGAGGTCTCCTCCCCCCTTTCTCCGTCACACAGAGGTCTCCTCCCCCCTCCTCCGTCACACAGAGGTCTCCTCCGTCACACAGAGGTCTCCTCCCCCCCTCCTCCGTCACACAGAGGTCTCCTCCCCCCCTCCTCCATCACACAGAGGTCTCCCCCCTCCTCCATCACACAGAGGTCTCCTCCGTCACACAGAGGTCTCCTCCCCCCCCATCTCCGTCACACAGAGGTCTCCTCCCCCCTTTCTCCGTCACACAGAGGTCTCCTCCCCCCCTCCTCCGTCACACAGAGGTCTCCTCCCCCCCTCCTCCGTCACACAGGGGTCTCCTCCCCCCCCCTCCTCCGTCAAACAGAGGTCTCCTCCCCCCCTCCTCTGTCACACAGAGGTCTCCTCCCCCCCTCCTCCGTCACACAGAGGTCTCCTCCCCCCTCCTCCGTCACACAGAGGTCTCCTCCGTCACACAGAGGTCTCCTCCCCCCCTCCTCCGTCACACAGAGGTCTCCTCCCCCCCTCCTCCGTCACACAGAGGTCTCCCCCCTCCTCCGTCACGCAGAGGTCTCCTCCCCCCCCTCCTCCGTCATGCAGAGGTCTCCTCCCCCCCTCCTCCGTCACACAGAGGTCTCCTCCCCCCCTCCTCCATCACAGAGGTCTCCTCCCCCCCTCCTCCATCACACAGAGGTCTCCTCCCCCCCATCTCCGTCACACAGAGGTCTCCCCCCCCTCCTCCGTCACACAGAGGTCTCCCCCACCCCCTCCTCCGTCACACAGAGGTCTCCTCCCCCCCTCCTAAGTCACACAGAGGTCTCCTCCCCCTCCATCACACAGAGGTCTCCTCCCCCCCTCCTCCATCACACAGAGGTCTCCCCCCCCTCCTCCGTCACACAGAGGTCTCCTCCCCCCCTCCTCCGTCACACAGAGGTCTCCTCCCCCCCTCCTCCGTCACACAGAGGTCTCCTCCCCCCCTCCTCCTTCACACAGAGGTCTCCTCCCCCCTCCTCCGTCACACAGAGGTCTCCTCCGTCACACAGAGGTCTCCCCCCCCCATCCTCCGTCACACAGAGCTCTCCTCCCCCCTCCTCCGTCACACAGAGGTCTCCTCCCCCCCCTCCTCCGTCACACAGAGGTCTCCTCCCCCCCTCCTCCATCACACAGAGGTCTCCCCCCCCCTCCTCCTCCATCACACAGAGGTCTCCTCCCCCTCCTCCGTCACACAGAGGTCTCCTCCGTCACACAGAGGTCTCCCCCCCCCATCCTCCGTCACACAGAGCTCTCCTCCCCCCTCCTCCATCACACAGAGGTCTCCTCCCCCCCTCCTCCATCACACAGAGGTCTCCCCCCCCTCCTCCTCCATCACACAGAGGTCTCCCCCCCTCCTCCTCCGTCACACAGAGGTCTCCCCCCCTCCTCCTCCGTCACACAGAGGTCTCCTCCCCCCCCTCCTCTGTCACACAGAGGTCTCCTCCCTCCTCCATCACACAGAGGTCTCCTCCGTCACACAGAGGTCTCCTCCCCCCCCATCTCCGTCACACAGAGGTCTCCTCCCCCCTTTCTCCGTTACACAGAGGTCTCCTCCCCCCCTCCTCCGTCACACAGAGGTCTCCTCCCCCCCTCCTCCGTCACACAGGGGTCTCCTCCCCCCCCCCTCCTCCGTCAAACAGAGGTCTCCTCCCCCCCTCCTCTGTCACACAGAGGTCTCCTCCCCCCCTCCTCCGTCACACAGAGGTCTCCTCCCCCCTCCTCCGTCACACAGAGGTCTCCTCCGTCACACAGAGGTCTCCTCCCCCCCTCCTCCGTCACACAGAGGTCTCCTCCCCCCCTCCTCCGTCACACAGAGGTCTCCCCCCTCCTCCGTCACGCAGAGGTCTCCTCCCCCCCCTCCTCCGTCATGCAGAGGTCTCCTCCCCCCCTCCTCCGTCACACAGAGGTCTCCTCCCCCCCTCCTCCATCACAGAGGTCTCCTCCCCCCCTCCTCCATCACACAGAGGTCTCCTCCCCCCCATCTCCGTCACACAGAGGTCTCCCCCCCTCCTCCGTCACACAGAGGTCTCCCCCACCCCCTCCTCCGTCACACAGAGGTCTCCTCCCCCCCTCCTAAGTCACACAGAGGTCTCCTCCCCCTCCATCACACAGAGGTCTCCTCCCCCCCTCCTCCATCACACAGAGGTCTCCCCCCCCTCCTCCGTCACACAGAGGTCTCCTCCCCCCCCTCCTCCGTCACACAGAGGTCTCCTCCCCCCCTCCTCCGTCACACAGAGGTCTCCTCCCCCCCTCCTCCTTCACACAGAGGTCTCCTCCCCCCTCCTCCGTCACACAGAGGTCTCCTCCGTCACACAGAGGTCTCCCCCCCCCATCCTCCGTCACACAGAGCTCTCCTCCCCCCTCCTCCGTCACACAGAGGTCTCCTCCCACCCCTCCTCCGTCACACAGAGGTCTCCTCCCCCCCTCCTCCATCACACAGAGGTCTCCCCCCCCTCCTCCTCCATCACACAGAGGTCTCCTCCCCCCTCCTCCGTCACACAGAGGTCTCCTCCGTCACACAGAGGTCTCCCCCCCCCATCCTCCGTCACACAGAGCTCTCCTCCCCCCTCCTCCATCACACAGAGGTCTCCTCCCCCCCTCCTCCATCACACAGAGGTCTCCCCCCCCTCCTCCTCCATCACACAGAGGTCTCCCCCCCTCCTCCTCCGTCACACAGAGGTCTCCCCCCCTCCTCCTCCGTCACACAGAGGTCTCCTCCCCCCCCTCCTCTGTCACACAGAGGTCTCCTCCCTCCTCCATCACACAGAGGTCTCCTCCGTCACACAGAGGTCTCCTCCCCCCCCATCTCCGTCACACAGAGGTCTCCTCCCCCCTTTCTCCGTTACACAGAGGTCTCCTCCCCCCCTCCTCCGTCACACAGAGGTCTCCTCCCCCCCTCCTCCGTCACACAGGGGTCTCCTCCCCCCCCCTCCTCCGTCAAACAGAGGTCTCCTCCCCCCTCCTCTGTCACACAGAGGTCTCCTCCCCCCCTCCTCCGTCACACAGAGGGTCTCCTCCCCCCTCCTCCGTCACACAGAGGTCTCCTCCGTCACACAGAGGTCTCCTCCCCCCCTCCTCCGTCACACAGAGGTCTCCTCCCCCCCTCCTCCGTCACACAGAGGTCTCCCCCCTCCTCCGTCACGCAGAGGTCTCCTCCCCCCCTCCTCCGTCATGCAGAGGTCTCCTCCCCCCCTCCTCCGTCACACAGAGGTCTCCTCCCCCCCTCCTCCATCACAGAGGTCTCCTCCCCCCCTCCTCCATCACACAGAGGTCTCCTCCCCCCCATCTCCGTCACACAGAGGTCTCCCCCCCTCCTCCGTCACACAGAGGTCTCCCCCACCCCCTCCTCCGTCACACAGAGGTCTCCTCCCCCCCTCCTAAGTCACACAGAGGTCTCCTCCCCCTCCATCACACAGAGGTCTCCTCCCCCCCTCCTCCATCACACAGAGGTCTCCCCCCCCTCCTCCGTCACACAGAGGTCTCCTCCCCCCCCTCCTCCGTCACACAGAGGTCTCCTCCCCCCCTCCTCCGTCACACAGAGGTCTCCTCCCCCCCTCCTCCTTCACACAGAGGTCTCCTCCCCCCTCCTCCGTCACACAGAGGTCTCCTCCGTCACACAGAGGTCTCCCCCCCCCATCCTCCGTCACACAGAGCTCTCCTCCCCCCTCCTCCGTCACACAGAGGTCTCCTCCCCCCCCTCCTCCGTCACACAGAGGTCTCCTCCCCCCCTCCTCCATCACACAGAGGTCTCCCCCCCCTCCTCCTCCATCACACAGAGGTCTCCTCCCCCCTCCTCCGTCACACAGAGGTCTCCTCCGTCACACAGAGGTCTCCCCCCCCCATCCTCCGTCACACAGAGCTCTCCTCCCCCTCCTCCATCACACAGAGGTCTCCTCCCCCCCTCCTCCATCACACAGAGGTCTCCCCCCCCTCCTCCTCCATCACACAGAGGTCTCCCCCCCTCCTCCTCCGTCACACAGAGGTCTCCCCCCCTCCTCCTCCGTCACACAGAGGTCTCCTCCCCCCCCTCCTCCGTCACACAGAGGTCTCCCCCCTCCTCCTCCGTCACACAGAGGTCTCCTCCCCCCCTCCTCCGTCACACAGAGGTCTCCCCCCCTCCTCCTCCGTCACACAGAGGTCTCCTCCCCCCTCCTCCGTCTCACAGAGGTCTCCTCCCCCCTCCTCCGTTACGCAGAGGTCTCCTCCCCCCCTCCTCCATCACACAGAGGTCTCCCCCCTCCTCCGTCACACAAAGGTCTCCCCCCCAACTCCGTCTCACAGAGGTCTCCTCCCCCCTCCTCCGTTACGCAGAGGTCTCCTCCCCCCCTCCTCCGTCACACAGAGGTCTCCCCCCCTCCTCCGTCACACAGAGGTCTCCCCCCCCCTCCGTCACACAGAGGTCTACCCCCTCCTCCGTCACAGAGGTCTCCTCCCCCCCCCCTCCTCCGTCACACAGAGGTCTCCCCCCCTCCTCCGTCACACAGAGGTCTCCCCCCCCCTCCTCCGTCACACAGAGGTCTCCTGCCCCCTTCCTCCATCACACAGAGGTCTCCTCCCCCTCCTCCTCCGTCACACAGAGGTCTCCTCCCCCTCCTCCTCCGTCACACAGAGGTCTCCTCACCCCTCCTCCGTCTCACAGAGGTCTCCTCCCCCCCTCCTCCGTCACACAGAGGTCTCCTCCGTCACACAGAGGTCTCCTCCCCCCCTCCTCCGTCACACAGAGTTCTCCTCCCCCCCCCTCCTCCGTCACAGAGGTCTCCTCCCCCCTCCTCCGTCACACAGAGGTCTCATCCGTCACACAGAGGTCTCCTCCCCCCCCTCCTCCGTCACACAGAGGTCTCCTCCCCCCCCCTCCTCCGTCACACAGAGGTCTCCTCCCCCCTCCTCCGTCACACAGAGGTCTTCCCCCCCTCCTCCGTCACACAGAGGTCTCCCCCCCCTCCTCCGTCACACAGAGGTCTCCTCCCCCCTTCCTCCGTCACACAGAGGTCTCCTCCCCCCCCTCCTCCGTCACACAGAGGTCTCCTCCCCCCCTCCTCCGTCACACAGAGGTCTCCCCCCTCCTACGTCACACAGAGGTCTCCCCCCCCCTCCTCCGTCACACAGAGGTCTCCTCCCCCCCTCCTCCGTCACACAGAGGTCTCCTCCCCCCCTCCTCCATCACACAGAGGTCTCCTCCACCCCTCCTCCGTCTCACAGAGGTCTCCTCCCCCCTACTCCGTCACACAGAGGTCTCCTCCGTCACACAGAGGTCTCCCCCCCTCCTCCGTCACACAGAGGTCTCCTCCCCCTCCTCCTCCTCCGTCACACAGAGGTCTCCTCCCCCTCCTACTCCTCCGTCACACAGAGGTCTCCTCCCCCTCCTCCTCCGTCATACAGAGGTCTCCTCCCCCTCCTCTGTCACACAGAGGTCTCCTCCCCCTCCTCCTCCGTCAAACAGAGGTCTCCTCCCCCTCTCCTCCATCACACAGAGGTCTCCCCCCCTCCTCCGTCACACAGAGGTCTCCCCCCCCTCCTCCGTCACACAGAGGTCTCCCCCCCCTCCTCCGTCACACAGAGGTCTCCTCCCCCTTCCTTCGTCACACAGTGTTCTCCTCCCCCCCTCCTCCGTTACACAGAGGTCTCCCCCCCTCCTCCGTCACACAGAGGTCTCCTCCCCCCCCTCTTCCATCACACAGATGTCTCCTCCCCCCCCCCTCCTCGTCACACAAAGGTCTCCTGCCACCCCTCCTCCGTCACACAGAGGTCTCCCCCCCCCTCCTCCGTCACACAGAGGTCTCCTCCCCCTCTCCTCCGTCACACAGAGGTCTCCTCCGTCACACAGAGGTCTCCTCCCCCCCTCCTCCGTCACACAGAGGTTTCCTCCCAACTCCTCCGTCACACAGAGGTCTCCTCCCACCCCTCCGTCACACAGAGGTCTCATCCCCCCCTCCTCCATCACACAGAGTTCTCCTCCCCCCCTCCTCTGTCACACAGAGGTCTCCTCCCCCCCCTCCTCCATCACACAGATGTCTCCTCCCCCCTCCTCCATCACACAGAGGTCTCCTCCCCCCCCATCTCCATCACACAGAGGTCTCCTCCCCCCCTCCTCCGTCACACAGAGGTCTCCCCCCCTCCTCCGTCACACAGAGGTCTCCTCCCCCTCCTCCTCCGTCACACAGAGGTCTCCCCACCCTCCTCCGTCACACAGAGGTCTCCTCCCCCCTTCCTCCGTCACACAGAGGTCTCCCCCCCCCTCCTCCGTCACACAGAGGTCTCCCCCCCTCCGTCACACAGAGGTCTCCCCCCCCTCCTCCGTCACACAGAGGTCTCCCTCCCCTCCTCCGTCACACAGTGTTCTCCTCCCACCCTCCTCCGTCACACAGAGGTCTCTCCCCCTCCTCCGTCACACAGAGGTCTCCCCCCCCCTCCGTCACACAGAGGTCTCCTCCCCCCCTCCTCCGTCACACAGAGGTCTCCTCCCCCTCCTCCTCCTCCGTCACACAGAGGTCTCCTCCCCTCCTCCTCCGTCACACAGAGGTCTCCTCCCCCTCCTCCTCCGTCACACAGAGGTCTCCTCCCCCCCCTCCTCCGTCACAGAGGTCTCCTCCCCCCTCCTCCGTCACACAGAGGTCTCATCCGTCACACAGAGGTCTCCTCCCCCCCCCTCCTCCGTCACACAGAGGTCTCCTCCCCCCCCCTCCTCCGTCACACAGAGGTCTCCTCCCCCCCTCCTCCGTCACACAGAGGTCTTCCCCCCTCCTCCGTCACACAGAGGTCTCCCCCCCCTCCTCCGTCACACAGAGGTCTCCTCCCCCCTTCCTCCGTCACACAGAGGTCTCCTCCCCCCCCTCCTCCGTCACACAGAGGTCTCCTCCCCCCCTCCTCCATCACACAGAGGTCTCCTCCCCCCCTCCTCCGTCTCACAGAGGTCTCCTCCCCCCTACTCCGTCACACAGAGGTCTCCTCCGTCACACAGAGGTCTCCCCCCTCCTCCGTCACACAGAGGTCTCCTCCCCCTCCTCCTCCTCCGTCACACAGAGGTCTCCTCCCCCTCCTCCGTCACACAGAGGTCTCCCCCCCCTCCTCCGTCACACAGAGGTCTCCCCCCCCTCCTCCGTCACACAGAGGTCTCCTCCCCCTTCCTTCGTCACACAGTGTTCTCCTCCCCCCCTCCTCCGTTACACAGAGGTCTCCCCCCCCTCCTCCGTCACACAGAGGTCTCCTCCCCCCCCTCTTCCATCACACAGATGTCTCCTCCCCCCCCCTCCTCGTCACACAAAGGTCTCCTGCCACCCCTCCTCCGTCACACAGAGGTCTCCCCCCCCCCTCCTCCGTCACACAGAGGTCTCCTCCCCCTCTCCTCCGTCACACAGAGGTCTCCTCCGTCACACAGAGGTCTCCTCCCCCCCTCCTCCGTCACACAGAGGTTTCCTCCCCCCTCCTCCGTCACACAGAGGTCTCCTCCCACCCCTCCGTCACACAGAGGTCTCATCCCCCCCTCCTCCATCACACAGAGTTCTCCTCCCCCCCTCCTCTGTCACACAGAGGTCTCCTCCCCCCCTCCTCCATCACACAGATGTCTCCTCCCCCCTCCTCCATCACACAGAGGTCTCCTCCCCCCCATCTCCATCACACAGAGGTCTCCTCCCCCCCTCCTCCGTCACACAGAGGTCTCCCCCCCTCCTCCGTCACACAGAGGTCTCCTCCCCCTCCTCCTCCGTCACACAGAGGTCTCCCCCCCCTCCTCCGTCACACAGAGGTCTCCTCCCCCCTTCCTCCGTCACACAGAGATCTCCCCCCCCCCTCCTCCGTCACACAGAGGTCTCCCCCCCTCCTCCGTCACACAGAGGTCTCCCCCCCCTCCTCCGTCACACAGAGGTCTCCCTCCCCTCCTCCGTCACACAGTGTTCTCCTCCCCCCCTCCTCCGTCACCCAGAGGTCTCTCCCCCTCCTCCGTCACACAGAGGTCTCCCCCCCCCTCCGTCACACAGAGGTCTCCTCCCCCCTCCTCCGTCACACAGAGGTCTCCTCCCCCTCCTCCTCCTCCGTCACACAGAGGTCTCCTCCCCTCCTCCTCCGTCACACAGAGGTCTCCTCCCCCTCCTCCTCCGTCAAACAGAGGTCTCCTCCCCCCCTCCTCCGTCACACAGAGGTCTCCTCCCCCCCCTCCTCCGTCACACAGAGGTCTCCTCCCCCACCTCCTCCGTCACACAGAGGTCTCCTCCCCCCCTCCTCCATCTCACAGAGGTCTCCTCCTCCCTACTCCGTCACACAGAGGTCTCCTCCGTCACACAGAGGTCTCCCCCCCTCCTCCGTCACACAGAGGTCTCCTCCCCCCCTCCTCCGTCCCACAGAGGTCTCCTCCCCCCTACTCCGTCACACAGAGGTCTCCTCCGTCACACAGAGGTCTCCCCCCTCCTCCGTCACACAGAGGTCTCCCCCCCCCCTCCGTCACACAGAGGTCTCCTCCCCCCCCCTCCTCCGTCACACAGAGGTCTCCTCCCCCCCTCCTCCATCTCACAGAGGTCTCCTCCCCCCTACTCCGTCACACAGAGGTCTCCTCCGTCACACAGAGGTCTCCCCCCCTCCTCCGTCCACACAGAGGTCTCCTCCCCCCCTCCTCCGTCACAGAGGTCTCCTCCCCCTCCTCCTCCTCCGTCACACAGAGGTCTCCTCCCCCTCCTCCTCCGTCACACAGAGGTCTCCTCCCCTCCTCCTCCGTCACACAGAGGTCTCCTCCCCCTCCTCCTCCGTCACACAGAGGTCTCCTCCCCCCCCTCCTCCGTCACACAGAGGTCTCCTCCCCCTTCCTCCGTCACACAGTGTTCTCCTCCCCCCCTCCTCCGTCACACAGAGGTCTCCCCCCCCCTCCGTCACACAGAGGTCTCCTCCCCCCTCCTCCGTCACACAGAGGTCTCCTCCCCCTCCTCCTCCATCACACAGAGGTCTCCTCCCCCTCCTCCTCCTCCGTCACACAGAGGTCTCCTCCCCCCCCATCTCCGTCACACAGAGGTCTCCTCCCCCCCCTCCTCCGTCACACAGAGGTCTCCTCCCCCCCCCTCCTCCATCACACAGAGGTCTCCTCCCCCCCTCCTCCGTTTCACAGAGGTCTTCTCCGTCACACAGAGGTCTCCCCCCCTCCTCCGTCACACAGAGGTCTCCCCCCCCCTCTGTCACATAGAGGTCTCCCCCCCCCCTCCTCCGTCACAGAGGTCTCCCCCCCCCTCCTCCTCCTCCGTCACACAGAGGTCTCCTCCCCCTCCTCCTCCGTCACACAGAGGTCTCCTCCCCTCCTCCTCCGTCACACAGAGGTCTCCTCCCCCCTCCTCCGTCACACAGAGGTCTCCTCCCCCCCCTCCTCCGTCACACAGAGGTCTCCTCCCCCCCTCCTCCGTCACACAGAGGTCTCCTCCCCCCTCCTCCGTCTCACAGAGGTCTCCTCCCCCCTACTCCGTCACACAGAGGTCTCCACCGTCACACAGAGGTCTCCCACCCTCCTCCGTCACACAGAGGTCTCCTCCCCCCCTCCTCCGTCACACAGAGGTCTCCTCCCCCTCCTCCTCCTCCATCACACAGAGGTCTCCTCCCCCTCCTCCTCCGTCACACAGAGGTCTCCTCCCCTCCTCCTCCGTCACACAGGTCTCCCCCCCCTCCTACGTCACACAGAGGTCTCCCCTCCCTGCTCCGTCACGCAGAGGTCTCCTCCCCCTCCGTCACACAGAGGTCTCCTCCGTCACACAGAGGTCTCCTCCCATCCTCCTCCGTCACACAGAGGTCTCCTCCCCCTCCTCCTCCATCAAACAGAGGTCTCCTCCCCCTCTCCTCCGTCACACAGAGGTCTCCCCCCCCTCCTCCGTCACACAGAGGTCTCCCCCCCCTCCTCTGTCACACAGAGGTCTCCTCCCCTTCCTCCGTCACACAGTGTTCTCCTCCCCCCCTCCTCCGTCACACAGAGGTCTCCCCCCCCTCCTCCGTCACACAGAGGTCTCCCCCTCCCCCTCCGTCACACAGAGGTCTCCCCCTCCCCCTCCGTCACACAGAGGTCTCCTCCCCCCCCATCTCCGTCACACAGAGGTCTCCTCCCACCCTCCTCCGTCACACAGAGGTCTCGTCCCCCCCTCCTCCGTCTCACAGAGGTCTCCTCCCCCCTACTCCGTCACACAGAGGTCTCCTCCGTCACACAGAGGTCTCCCCCCCTCCTCCGTCACACAGAGGTCTCCCCCCTCCTCCGTCACACAGAGGTCTCCTCCCCCCCCTCCTCCGTCACACAGAGGTCTCCTCCCCCCCTCCTCCGTCTCACAGAGGTCTCCTCCCCCCTACTCCGTCACACAGAGGTCTCCTCCGTCACACAGAGGTCTCCCCCCCACCTCCGTCACACAGAGGTCACCCCCCCCTCCGTCACACAGAGGTCTCCTCCCCCCCTCCTCCATCACATAGAGGTCTCCTCCCCCTCCTCCTCCTCCGTCACACAGAGGTCTCCTCCCATCCTCCTCCGTCACACAGAGGTCTCCTCCCCCTCCTCCTCCATCAAACAGAGGTCTCCTCCCCCTCTCCTCCGTCACACAGAGGTCTCCCCCCCCTCCTCCGTCACACAGAGGTCTCCCCCCCCTCCTCTGTCACACAGAGGTCTCCTCCCCTTCCTCCGTCACACAGTGTTCTCCTCCCCCCCTCCTCCGTCACACAGAGGTCTCCCCCCCTCCTCCGTCACACAGAGGTCTCCCCCTCCCCCTCCGTCACACAGAGGTCTCCCCCTCCCCCTCCGTCACACAGAGGTCTCCTCCCCCCCCATCTCCGTCACACAGAGGTCTCCTCCCCCCTCCTCCGTCACACAGAGGTCTCCTCCCCCCCTCCTCCGTCTCACAGAGGTCTCCTCCCCCCTACTCCGTCACACAGAGGTCTCCTCCGTCACACAGAGGTCTCCCCCCCTCCTCCGTCACACAGAGGTCTCCCCCCCTCCTCCGTCACACAGAGGTCTCCTCCCCCCCTCCTCCGTCACACAGAGGTCTCCTCCCCCCCTCCTCCGTCTCACAGAGGTCTCCTCCCCCCTACTCCGTCACACAGAGGTCTCCTCCGTCACACAGAGGTCTCCCCCCCACCTCCGTCACACAGAGGTCTCCCCCCCCCTCCGTCACATAGAGGTCTCCTCCCCCTCCTCCTCCTCCGTCACACAGAGGTCTCCTCCCCCTCCTCCTCCGTCACTCAGAGGTCTCCTCCCCTCCTCCTCCGTCACACAGAGGTCTCCTCCCCCTCCTCCTCTGTCAAACAGAGGTCTCCTCCCCCCCTCCTCTGTCACACAGAGGTCTTCTCCCCCCCCTCCTCCGTCACACAGAGGTCTCCTCCCCCCTCCTCCGTCTCACAGAGGTCTCCTCCCCCCTACTCCGTCACACAGAGGTCTCCTCCGTCACACAGAGGTCTCCCCGCCTCCTCCATCACACAGAGGTCTCCTCCCCAACTCCTCCGTCACACAGAGGTCTCCTCCCCCTCCTCCTCCTCCGTCACACAGAGGTCTCCTCCCCCTCCTCCTCCGTCACACAGAGGTCTCCTCCCCTCCTCCTCCGTCACACAGAGGTATCCCCCCCTCCTACGTCACACAGAGGTCTCCCCCCCCCTCCTCCGTCACGCAGAGGTCTCCTCCCCCTCCTCCTCCGTCACACAGAGGTCTCCTCCGTCACACAGAGGTCTCCTCCCCCCTCCTCCGTCACACAGAGGTTTCCTCCCCCCCTCCTCCGTCATACAGAGGTCTCCTCCCCCCCCCTCCTCCATCACACAGATGTCTCCCCCCCCTCCTCCGTCACAGAGGTTTCCCCCCCCTCCTCCGTCACACAGAGGTCTCCTCCCCCCTTCCTCCATCGCACAGAGGTCTCCTCCCCTCCTCCGTCACACAGAGGTCTCCTCCCCCTCCTCCTCCGTCAAACAGAGGTCTCCTCCCCCCCCTCCTCCGTCACACAGAGGTCTCCTCCCCCCCCTCCTCTGTCACACAGAGGTCTCCTCCCCCCCTCCTCCGTCACACAGAGGTCTCCTTCCCCCCCCTCCTCCGTCACACAGAGGTCTCCTCCCCCCCTCCTCCGTCTCACAGAGGTCTCCTCCCCCTACTCCGTCACACAGAGGTCTCCTCCGTCACACAGAGGTCTCCCCCCCTCCTCCGTCACACAGAGGTCTCCTCCCCCCCTCCTCCGTCACACAGAGGTCTCCTCCCCCCCCTCCTCTGTCACACAGAGGTCTCCTCCCCCCCTCATCCGTCACACAGAAGTCTCCTCCCCCCCCTCCTCCGTCACACAGAGGTCTCCTCCCCCCCCTCCTCCGTCACACAGAGGTCTCCTCCCCCCCTCCTCCGTCTCACAGAGGTCTCCTCCCCCCTACTCCGTCACACAGAGGTCTCCTCCCCCCCCTCCTCCGTCACACAGAGGTCTCCTCCCCCCCCTCCTCCGTCACACAGAGGTCTCCTCCCCCCCCTCCTCCGTCACACAGAGGTCTCCCCCCTCCTCCGTCACACAGAGGTCTCCCCCCCTCCTCCGTCACACAGAGGTCTCCCCCCCTCCTCCGTCACACAGAGGTCTCCCCCCCCCCTCCGTCACACAGAGGTCTCCTCCCCCCTTCCTCCGTCACAGTGTTCTCCTCCCCCCCTCCTCCGTCACACAGAGGTCTCCCCCCTCCTCCGTCACACAGAGGTCTCCTCCCCCCCCTCCTCCGTCACACAGAGGTCTCCTCCCCCCCCTCCTCCGTCACAAAGAGGTCTCCTCCCCCCCTCCTCCGTCCCACAGAGGTCTCCTCCCCCCTACTCCGTCACACAGAGGTCTCCTCCGTCACACAGAGGTCTCCCCCCCTCCTCCGTCACACAGAGGTCTCCCCCCCTCCTCTGTCACACAGAGGTCTCCTCCCCCCCTCCTCCGTCACACAGAGGTCTCCCCCCCCCTCCGTCACACAGAGGTCTCCTCCCCCCCCCTCCTCCGTCACACAGAGGTCTCCTCCCCCCCTCCTCCATCTCACAGAGGTCTCCTCCCCCCTACTCCGTCACACAGAGGTCTCCTCCGTCACACAGAGGTCTCCCCCCCTCCTCTGTCACACAGAGGTCTCCTCCGCCCCTCCTCCGTCACAGAGGTCTCTTCCCCCTCCTCCTCCTCCGTCACACTGAGGTCTCCTCCCCCTCCTCCTCCGTCACACAGAGGTCTCCTCCCCTCCTCCTCCGTCACACAGAGGTCTCCTCCCCCCCCCTCCTCCATCAAACAGAGGTCTCCTCCCCCTCTCCTCTGTCACACAGAGGTCTCCCCCCCCCTCCTCCGTCACACAGAGGTCTCCTCCCCCCTTCCTCCGTCACACAGTGTTCTCCTCCCCCCCTCCTCCGTCACACAGAGGTCTCCCCCCCTCCTCCGTCACACAGAGGTCTCCCCCCCCCTCCGTCACACAGAGGTCTCCTCCCCCCTCCTCCGTCACACAGAGGTCTCCTCCCCCTCCTCCTCCGTCACACAGAGGTCTCCTCCCCCTCCTCCTCCTCCGTCACACAGAGGTCTCCTCCCCCTCCTCCTCCTCCGTCACACAGAGGTCTCCCCCCCCCCTCCGTCACACAGAGGTCTCCTCCCCCCTTCCTCCGTCACAGTGTTCTCCTCCCCCCCTCCTCCGTCACACAGAGGTCTCCCCCCCTCCTCCGTCACACAGAGGTCTCCTCCCCCCCCTCCTCCGTCACACAGAGGTCTCCTCCCCCCCCTCCTCCGTCACAAAGAGGTCTCCTCCCCCCCTCCTCCGTCCCACAGAGGTCTCCTCCCCCCTACTCCGTCACACAGAGGTCTCCTCCGTCACACAGAGGTCTCCCCCCCTCCTCCGTCACACAGAGGTCTCCCCCCCTCCTCTGTCACACAGAGGTCTCCTCCCCCCCTCCTCCGTCACACAGAGGTCTCCCCCCCCTCCGTCACACAGAGGTCTCCTCCCCCCCCCTCCTCCGTCACACAGAGGTCTCCTCCCCCCCTCCTCCATCTCACAGAGGTCTCCTCCCCCCTACTCCGTCACACAGAGGTCTCCTCCGTCACACAGAGGTCTCCCCCCCTCCTCTGTCACACAGAGGTCTCCTCCGCCCCTCCTCCGTCACAGAGGTCTCTTCCCCCTCCTCCTCCTCCGTCACACTGAGGTCTCCTCCCCCTCCTCCTCCGTCACACAGAGGTCTCCTCCCCTCCTCCTCCGTCACACAGAGGTCTCCTCCCCCCCCCCTCCTCCGTCAAACAGAGGTCTCCTCCCCCTCTCCTCCGTCACACAGAGGTCTCCCCCCCCTCCTCCGTCACACAGAGGTCTCCTCCCCCCTTCCTCCGTCACACAGTGTTCTCCTCCCCCCCTCCTCCGTCACACAGAGGTCTCCCCCCCTCCTCCGTCACAGAGAGGTCTCCCCCCCCCTCCGTCACACAGAGGTCTCCTCCCCCCTCCTCCGTCACACAGAGGTCTCCTCCCCCTCCTCCTCCGTCACACAGAGGTCTCCTCCCCCTCCTCCTCCTCCGTCACACAGAGGTCTCCTCCCCCTCCTCCGTCACACAGAGGTCTCCTCCCCCCTCCTCCTCCGTCACACAGAGGTCTCCTCCCCCTCCTCCTCCGTCAAACAGAGGTCTCCTCCCCCCTCTCCTCCGTCACACAGAGGTCTCCTCCCCCCCCATCTCCGTCACACAGAGGTCTCCTCCCCCCCCTCCTCCGTCACACAGAGGTCTCCTCCCCCCCCTCCTCCGTCACACAGAGGTCTCCTCCCCCCCTCCTCCGTCTCACAGAGGTCTTCTCCGTCACACAGAGGTCTCCCCCCCTCCTCCGTCACACAGAGGTCTCCCCCCCCTCCGTCACATAGAGGTCTCCCCCCCCCCTCCTCCGTCACACAGAGGTCTCCCCCCCTCCTCCTCCTCCGTCACACAGAGGTCTCCTCCCCCTCCTCCTCCGTCACACAGAGGTCTCCTCCCCTCCTCCTCCGTCACACAGAGGTCTCCTCCCCCCTCCTCCGTCACACAGAGGTCTCCTCCCCCCCCTCCTCCGTCACACAGAGGTCTCCTCCCCCCCCTCCTCCGTCACACAGAGGTCTCCTCCCCCCCTCCTCCGTCTCACAGAGGTCTCCTCCCCCCTACTCCGTCACACAGAGGTCTCCTCCGTCACACAGAGGTCTCCCACCCTCCTCCGTCACACAGAGGTCTCCTCCCCCCCTCCTCCGTCACACAGAGGTCTCCTCCCCCTCCTCCTCCTCCGTCACACAGAGGTCTCCTCCCCCTCCTCCTCCGTCACACAGAGGTCTCCTCCCCTCCTCCTCCGTCACACAGAGGTCTCCCCCCCTCCTACGTCACACAGAGGTCTCCCCTCCCTGCTCCGTCACACAGAGGTCTCCTCACCCCCTCCTCCATCACGCAGAGGTCTCCTCCCCCTCCTCCTCCGTCACACAGAGGTCTCCTTCGTCACACAGAGGTCTCCTCCCCTCCTCCTCCGTCACACAGAGGTCTCCTCCCCCTCCTCCTCCATCAAACAGAGGTCTCCTCCCCCTCTCCTCCGTCACACAGAGGTCTCCCCCCCCTCCTCCGTCACACAGAGGTCTCCCCCCCCTCCTCCGTCACACAGAGGTCTCCCCCCCCTCCTCTGTCACACAGAGGTCTCCCCCCCCTCCGTCACATAGAGGTCTCCCCCCCCCCTCCTCCGTCACACAGAGGTCTCCCCCCCTCCTCCTCCTCCGTCACACAGAGGTCTCCTCCCCCTCCTCCTCCGTCACACAGAGGTCTCCTCCCCTCCTCCTCCGTCACACAGAGGTCTCCTCCCCCCTCCTCCGTCACACAGAGGTCTCCTCCCCCCCCTCCTCCGTCACACAGAGGTCTCCTCCCCCCCCTCCTCCGTCACACAGAGGTCTCCTCCCCCCCTCCTCCGTCTCACAGAGGTCTCCTCCCCCCTACTCCGTCACACAGAGGTCTCCTCCGTCACACAGAGGTCTCCCACCCTCCTCCGTCACACAGAGGTCTCCCCCCCCCCTCCGTCACACAGAGGTCTCCTCCCCCCTCCTCCGTCACACAGAGGTCTCCTCCCCCTCCTCCTCCGTCACACAGAGGTCTCCTCCCCCTCCTCCTCCTCCGTCACACAGAGGTCTCCTCCCCCTCCTCCTCCTCCGTCACACAGAGGTCTCCTCCCCTCCTCCTCCGTCACACAGAGGTCTCCTCCCCCTCCTCCTCCGTCAAACAGAGGTCTCCTCCCCCCTCTCCTCCGTCACACAGAGGTCTCCTCCCCCCCCATCTCCGTCACACAGAGGTCTCCTCCCCCCCCTCCTCCGTCACACAGAGGTCTCCTCCCCCCCCTCCTCCGTCACACAGAGGTCTCCTCCCCCCCTCCTCCGTCTCACAGAGGTCTTCTCCGTCACACAGAGGTCTCCCCCCCTCCTCCGTCACACAGAGGTCTCCCCCCCCTCCGTCACAGAGAGGTCTCCCCCCCCCCTCCTCCGTCACACAGAGGTCTCCCCCCCTCCTCCTCCTCCGTCACACAGAGGTCTCCTCCCCCTCCTCCTCCGTCACACAGAGGTCTCCTCCCCTCCTCCTCCGTCACACAGAGGTCTCCTCCCCCCTCCTCCGTCACACAGAGGTCTCCTCCCCCCCCTCCTCCGTCACACAGAGGTCTCCTCCCCCCCCTCCTCCGTCACACAGAGGTCTCCTCCCCCCCTCCTCCGTCTCACAGAGGTCTCCTCCCCCCTACTCCGTCACACAGAGGTCTCCTCCGTCACACAGAGGTCTCCCACCCTCCTCCGTCACACAGAGGTCTCCTCCCCCCCTCCTCCGTCACACAGAGGTCTCCTCCCCCTCCTCCTCCTCCGTCACACAGAGGTCTCCTCCCCCTCCTCCTCCGTCACACAGAGGTCTCCTCCCCTCCTCCTCCGTCACACAGAGGTCTCCCCCCCTCCTACGTCACACAGAGGTCTCCCCTCCCTGCTCCGTCACACAGAGGTCTCCTCACCCCCTCCTCCATCACGCAGAGGTCTCCTCCCCCTCCTCCTCCGTCACACAGAGGTCTCCTTCGTCACACAGAGGTCTCCTCCCCTCCTCCTCCGTCACACAGAGGTCTCCTCCCCCTCCTCCTCCATCAAACAGAGGTCTCCTCCCCCTCTCCTCCGTCACACAGAGGTCTCCCCCCCTCCTCCGTCACACAGAGGTCTCCCCCCCCTCCTCCGTCACACAGAGGTCTCCCCCCCCTCCTCTGTCACACAGAGGTCTCCCCCCCCTCCGTCACATAGAGGTCTCCCCCCCCCCTCCTCCGTCACACAGAGGTCTCCCCCCCTCCTCCTCCTCCGTCACACAGAGGTCTCCTCCCCCTCCTCCTCCGTCACACAGAGGTCTCCTCCCCTCCTCCTCCGTCACACAGAGGTCTCCTCCCCCCTAATCCGTCACACAGAGGTCTCCTCCCCCCCCTCCTCCGTCACACAGAGGTCTCCTCCCCCCCCTCCTCCGTCACACAGAGGTCTCCTCCCCCCCTCCTCCGTCTCACAGAGGTCTCCTCCCCCCTACTCCGTCACACAGAGGTCTCCTCCGTCACACAGAGGTCTCCCACCCTCCTCCGTCACACAGAGGTCTCCTCCCCCCCTCCTCCGTCACACAGAGGTCTCCTCCCCCTCCTCCTCCTCCGTCACACAGAGGTCTCCTCCCCCTCCTCCTCCGTCACACAGAGGTCTCCTCCCCTCCTCCTCCGTCACACAGAGGTCTCCCCCCCTCCTACGTCACACAGAGGTCTCCCCTCCCTGCTCCGTCACACAGAGGTCTCCTCACCCCCTCCTCCATCACGCAGAGGTCTCCTCCCCCTCCTCCTCCGTCACACAGAGGTCTCCTTCGTCACACAGAGGTCTCCTCCCCTCCTCCTCCGTCACACAGAGGTCTCCTCCCCCTCCTCCTCCATCAAACAGAGGTCTCCTCCCCCTCTCCTCCGTCACACAGAGGTCTCCCCCCCTCCTCCGTCACACAGAGGTCTCCCCCCCCTCCTCCGTCACACAGAGGTCTCCCCCCCCTCCTCTGTCACACAGAGGTCTCCTCCCCCTTCCTCCGTCACACAGTGTTCTCCTCCCCCTCTCCTCCGTCACACAGAGGTCTCCCCCCTCCTCCGTCACACAGAGGTCTCCCCCCCCCCCTCCGTCACACAGAGGTCTCCTCCCCCCCTCCTCCTCCGTCACACAGAGGTCTCCTCCCCCTCCTCCTCCTCCGTCACACAGAGGTCTCCTCCCCCCCCTCCTCCGTCACACAGAGGTCTCCTCCCCCCCCTCCGTCTCACAGAGGTCTCCTCCCCCCTACTCCGTCACACAGAGGTCTCCTCCGTCACACAGAGGTCTCCCCGCCTCCTCCATCACACAGAGGTCTCCTCCCCCCCTCCTCCGTCACACAGAGGTCTCCTCCCCCTCCTCCTCCGTCACACAGAGGTCTCCTCCCCTCCTCCTCCGTCACACAGAGGTCTCCCCCCCTCCTACGTCACACAGAGGTCTCCCCCACCTCCTCCGTCACACAGAGGTCTCCTCCCCCCCCTCCTCCATCACACAGATGTCTCCCCCACCTCCTCCGTCACACAGAGGTTTCCCCCCCCTCCTCCGTCACACAGAGGTCTCCTCCCCCCTTCCTCCATCGCACAGAGGTCTCCTCCCCTCCTCCGTCACACAGAGGTCTCCTCCCCCTCCTCCTCCGTCACACAGAGGTCTCCTCCCCCCCCCTCCTCTGTCACACAGAGGTCTCCTCCCCCCCTCCTCCGTCACACAGAGGTCTCCTCCCCCCCCTCCTCCGTCACACAGAGGTCTCCTCCCCCCCTCCTCCGTCTCACAGAGGTCTCCTCCCCCCTACTCCGTCACACAGAGGTCTCCTCCGTCACACAGAGGTCTCCCCCCCTCCTCCGTCACACAGAGGTCTCCTCCCCCCCTCCTCCGTCACACAGAGGTCTCCTCCCCCTCCTCCTCCTCCGTCACACAGAGGTCTCCTCCCCCTCCTCCTCCGTCACACAGAGGTCTCCTCCCCTCCTCCTCCATCACACAGAGGTCTCCTCCCCCTCCTCCTCCGTCAAACAGAGGTCTCCTCCCCCCCCTCCTCCGTCACACAGAGGTCTCCCCCCCCCTCCTCCGTCACACAGAGGTCTCCTCCCCCCCTCCTCCGTCACACAGAGGTCTCCTACCCCTCCTCCTCCGTCACACAGAGGTCTCCTCCCACCTCCTCCGTCACACAGAGGTCTCCTCCCCCTCTCCTCCGTCACACAGAGGTCTCCTCCGTCACACAGAGGTCTCCTCCCCTCCTCCTCCGTCACACAGAGGTCTCCTCCCCCTCCTCCTCCGTCAAACAGAGGTCTCCTCCCCCCCTCCTCCATCACACAGAGGTCTCCTCCCCCCCTCCTCCGTCACACAGAGGTCTCCTCCCCCCCTCCTCCGTCACACAGAGGTCTCCTCCCCCCCTCCTCCGTCACACAGAGGTCTCCTCCCCCCCTCCTCCGTCACACAGAGGTCTCCCCCCCCCTCCTCCATCACACAGAGGTCTCCTCCGTCACACAGAGGTCTCCTCACCCTCCTCCTCCGTCACACAGAGGTCTCCTCCCCCCCTCCTCCGTCACACAGAGGTCTCCTCCCCCCCCCTCCTCCGTCACACAGAGGTCTCCTCCCCCCCTCCTCCGTCACACAGAGGTCTCCTCCCCCCCCTCCTCCGTCACACAGAGGTCTCCTCCCCCCCCCCTCCTCCGTCACACAGAGGTTTCCTCCCCCCTCCTCCGTCACACAGAGGTCTCCCCCTCCTCCTCCGTCACACAGAGGTCTCCTCCGTCACACAGAGGTCTCCTCCCCCCCTCCTCCATCACACAGAGGTTTCCTCCCCCCCCTCCTCCGTCATACAGAGGTCTCCTCCCCCCCCCTCCTCCATCACACAGATGTCTCCCCCCCCTCCTCCGTCACACAGAGGTCTCCCCCCCTCCTCCGTCACACAGAGGTCTCCCCCCCCTCCGTCACATAGAGGTCTCCCCCCCCCCTCCTCCGTCACACAGAGGTCTCCCCCCCTCCTCCTCATCCGTCACACAGAGGTCTCCTCCCCCTCCTCCTCCGTCACACAGAGGTCTCCTCCCCTCCTCCTCCGTCACACAGAGGTCTCCTCCCCCCTCCTCCGTCACACAGAGGTCTCCTCCCCCCCCTCCTCCGTCACACAGAGGTCTCCTCCCCCCCCCTCCTCCGTCACACAGAGGTCTCCTCCCCCCCTCCTCCGTCTCACAGAGGTCTCCTCCCCCCTACTCCGTCACACAGAGGTCTCCTCCGTCACACAGAGGTCTCCCACCCTCCTCCGTCACACAGAGGTCTCCTCCCCCCCTCCTCCGTCACACAGAGGTCTCCTCCCCCTCCTCCTCCTCCGTCACACAGAGGTCTCCTCCCCCTCCTCCTCCGTCACACAGAGGTCTCCTCCCCTCCTCCTCCGTCACACAGAGGTCTCCCCCCCTCCTACGTCACACAGAGGTCTCCCCTCCCTGCTCCGTCACACAGAGGTCTCCTCACCCCCTCCTCCATCACGCAGAGGTCTCCTCCCCCTCCTCCTCCGTCACACAGAGGTCTCCTTCGTCACACAGAGGTCTCCTCCCCTCCTCCTCCGTCACACAGAGGTCTCCTCCCCCTCCTCCTCCATCAAACAGAGGTCTCCTCCCCCTCTCCTCCGTCACACAGAGGTCTCCCCCCCTCCTCCGTCACACAGAGGTCTCCCCCCCCTCCTCCGTCACACAGAGGTCTCCCCCCCCTCCTCTGTCACACAGAGGTCTCCCCCCCCTCCGTCACATAGAGGTCTCCCCCCCCCCCTCCTCCGTCACACAGAGGTCTCCCCCCCTCCTCCTCCTCCGTCACACAGAGGTCTCCTCCCCCTCCTCCTCCGTCACACAGAGGTCTCCTCCCCTCCTCCTCCGTCACACAGAGGTCTCCTCCCCCCTCCTCCGTCACACAGAGGTCTCCTCCCCCCCCTCCTCCGTCACACAGAGGTCTCCTCCCCCCCCTCCTCCGTCACACAGAGGTCTCCTCCCCCCCTCCTCCGTCTCACAGAGGTCTCCTCCCCCCTACTCCGTCACACAGAGGTCTCCTCCGTCACACAGAGGTCTCCCACCCTCCTCCGTCACACAGAGGTCTCCCCCCCCCTCCGTCACACAGAGGTCTCCTCCCCCCTCCTCCGTCACACAGAGGTCTCCTCCCCCTCCTCCTCCGTCACACAGAGGTCTCCTCCCCCTCCTCCTCCTCCGTCACACAGAGGTCTCCTCCCCCTCCTCCTCCTCCGTCACACAGAGGTCTCCTCCCCTCCTCCTCCGTCACACAGAGGTCTCCTCCCCCTCCTCCTCCGTCAAACAGAGGTCTCCTCCCCCCTCTCCTCCGTCACACAGAGGTCTCCTCCCCCCCATCTCCGTCACACAGAGGTCTCCTCCCCCCCCTCCTCCGTCACACAGAGGTCTCCTCCCCCCCCTCCTCCGTCACACAGAGGTCTCCTCCCCCCCTCCTCCGTCTCACAGAGGTCTTCTCCGTCACACAGAGGTCTCCCCCCCTCCTCCGTCACATAGAGGTCTCCCCCCCCCCTCCTCCGTCACACAGAGGTCTCCCCCCCTCCTCCTCCTCCGTCACACAGAGGTCTCCTCCCCCTCCTCCTCCGTCACACAGAGGTCTCCTCCCCTCCTCCTCCGTCACACAGAGGTCTCCTCCCCCCTCCTCCGTCACACAGAGGTCTCCTCCCCCCCCTCCTCCGTCACACAGAGGTCTCCTCCCCCCCCTCCTCCGTCACACAGAGGTCTCCTCCCCCCCTCCTCCGTCTCACAGAGGTCTCCTCCCCCCTACTCCGTCACACAGAGGTCTCCTCCGTCACACAGAGGTCTCCCACCCTCCTCCGTCACACAGAGGTCTCCTCCCCCCCTCCTCCGTCACACAGAGGTCTCCTCCCCCTCCTCCTCCTCCGTCACACAGAGGTCTCCTCCCCCTCCTCCTCCATCACACAGAGGTCTCCTCCCCTCCTCCTCCGTCACACAGAGGTCTCCCCCCCTCCTACGTCACACAGAGGTCTCCCCTCCCTGCTCCGTCACACAGAGGTCTCCTCACCCCCTCCTCCATCACGCAGAGGTCTCCTCCCCCTCCTCCTCCGTCACACAGAGGTCTCCTTCGTCACACAGAGGTCTCCTCCCCTCCTCCTCCGTCACACAGAGGTCTCCTCCCCCTCCTCCTCCATCAAACAGAGGTCTCCTCCCCCCCTCCTCCGTCACACAGAGGTCTCCTCCCCCCCCTCCTCCGTCACACAGAGGTCTCCTCCCCCCCCTCCTCCGTCACACAGAGGTCTCCTCCCCCCCTCCTCCGTCTCACAGAGGTCTCCTCCCCCCTACTCCGTCACACAGAGGTCTCCTCCGTCACACAGAGGTCTCCCACCCTCCTCCGTCACACAGAGGTCTCCTCCCCCCCTCCTCCGTCACACAGAGGTCTCCTCCCCCTCCTCCTCCTCCGTCACACAGAGGTCTCCTCCCCCTCCTCCTCCGTCACACAGAGGTCTCCTCCCCTCCTCCTCCGTCACACAGAGGTCTCCCCCCCCTCCTACGTCACACAGAGGTCTCCCCTCCCTGCTCCGTCACACAGAGGTCTCCTCACCCCCTCCTCCATCACGCAGAGGTCTCCTCCCCCTCCTCCTCCGTCACACAGAGGTCTCCTTCGTCACACAGAGGTCTCCTCCCCTCCTCCTCCGTCACACAGAGGTCTCCTCCCCCTCCTCCTCCATCAAACAGAGGTCTCCTCCCCCTCTCCTCCGTCACACAGAGGTCTCCCCCCCTCCTCCGTCACACAGAGGTCTCCCCCCCCTCCTCCGTCACACAGAGGTCTCCCCCCCCTCCTCTGTCACACAGAGGTCTCCTCCCCCTTCCTCCGTCACACAGTGTTCTCCTCCCCCCCTCCTCCGTCACACAGAGGTCTCCCCCCTCCTCCGTCACACAGAGGTCTCCCCCCCCCCCTCCGTCACACAGAGGTCTCCTCCCCCCCTCCTCCTCCGTCACACAGAGGTCTCCTCCCCCCCTCCTCCTCCGTCACACAGAGGTCTCCTCCCCCTCCTCCTCCTCCGTCACACAGAGGTCTCCTCCCCCCCCTCCTCCGTCACACAGAGGTCTCCTCCCCCCCCTCCTCCGTCACACAGAGGTCTTCTCCCCCCCCCTCCTCCATCACACAGAGGTCTCCTCCGCCCCTCCTCCGTCTCACAGAGGTCTCCTCCCCCCTACTCCGTCACACAGAGGTCTCCTCCGTCACACAGAGGTCTCCCCGCCTCCTCCATCACACAGAGGTCTCCTCCCCCCCTCCTCCGTCACACAGAGGTCTCCTCCCCCTCCTCCTCCGTCACACAGAGGTCTCCTCCCATCCTCCTCCGTCACACAGAGGTCTCCCCCCCTCCTACGTCACACAGAGGTCTCCCCCACCTCCTCCGTCACACAGAGGTCTCCTCCCCCCCCTCCTCCATCACACAGATGTCTCCCCCACCTCCTCCGTCACACAGAGGTTTCCCCCCCCTCCTCCGTCACACAGAGGTCTCCTCCCCCCTTCCTCCATCGCACAGAGGTCTCCTCCCCTCCTCCGTCACACAGAGGTCTCCTCCCCCTCCTCCTCCATCACACAGAGGTCTCCTCCCCCCCCCTCCTCTGTCACACAGAGGTCTCATCCCCCCCTCCTCCGTCACACAGAGGTCTCCTCCCCCCCCTCCTCCGTCACACAGAGGTCTCCTCCCCCCCTCCTCCGTCTCACAGAGGTCTCCTCCCCCCTACTCCGTCACACAGAGGTCTCCTCCGTCACACAGAGGTCTCCCCCCCTCCTCCGTCACACAGAGGTCTCCTCCCCCCCTCCTCCGTCACACAGAGGTCTCCTCCCCCTCCTCCTCCTCCGTCACACAGAGGTCTCCTCCCCCTCCTCCTCCGTCACACAGAGGTCTCCTCCCCTCCTCCTCCATCACACAGAGGTCTCCTCCCCCTCCTCCTCCGTCAAACAGAGGTCTCCTCCCCCCCCTCCTCCGTCACACAGAGGTCTCCCCCCCCCTCCTCCGTCACACAGAGGTCTCCTCCCCCCCTCCTCCGTCACACAGAGGTCTCCTACCCCTCCTCCTCCGTCACACAGAGGTCTCCTCCCACCTCCTCCGTCACACAGAGGTCTCCTCCCCCTCTCCTCCGTCACACAGAGTTCTCCTCCGTCACACAGAGGTCTCCTCCCCTCCTCCTCCGTCACACAGAGGTCTCCTCCCCCTCCTCCTCCGTCAAACAGAGGTCTCCTCCCCCCCTCCTCCATCACACAGAGGTCTCCTCCCCCCCCTCCTCCGTCACACAGAGGTCTCCTCCCCCCCTCCTCCGTCACACAGAGGTCTCCTCCCCCCCTCCTCCGTCACACAGAGGTCTCCTCCCCCCCTCCTCCGTCACACAGAGGTCTCCCCCCCCCTCCTCCATCACACAGAGGTCTCCTCCGTCACACAGAGGTCTCCTCACCCTCCTCCTCCGTCACACAGAGGTCTCCTCCCCCCCTCCTCCGTCACACAGAGGTCTCCTCCCCCCCCCTCCTCCGTCACACAGAGGTCTCCTCCCCCCCTCCTCCGTCACACAGAGGTCTCCTCCCCCCCCTCCTCCGTCACACAGAGGTCTCCTCCCCCCCCCCTCCTCCGTCACACAGAGGTTTCCTCCCCCCTCCTCCGTCACACAGAGGTCTCCCCCTCCTCCTCCGTCACACAGAGGTCTCCTCCGTCACACAGAGGTCTCCTCCCCCCCTCCTCCATCACACAGAGGTCCTTCCCCCCCCCCCCTCCCCCCCCCCCTCCTCCGTCATACAGAGGTCTCCTCCCCCCCCCCTCCTCCATCACACAGATGTCTCCCCCCCCTCCTCCGTCACACAGAGGTTTCCCCCCCCCATCTCCGTCACACAGAGGTCTCCTCCCCCCTTCCTCCATCACACAGAGGTCTCCTCCCCTCCTCCTCCGTCACACAGAGGTCTCCTCCGTCACACAGAGGTCTCCTCCCCTCCTCCGTCACACAGAGGTCTCCTCCCCCTCCTCCTCCGTCAAACAGAGGTCTCCTCCCCCCCCCTCCTCCGTCACACAGAGGTCTCCTCCCCCCCCTCCTCCGTCACACAGAGGTCTCCTCCCCCCCTCCTCCGTCACACAGAGGTCTCCTCCCCCCCTCCTCCGTCACACAGAGGTCTCCTCCCCCCCTCCTCCGTCACACAGAGGTCTCCCCCCCCCCTCCTCCGTCACACAGAGGTCTCCTCCCCCCCTCCTCCGTCACACAGAGGTCTCCTCACCCTCCTCCTCCGTCACACAGAGGTCTCCTCCCCCCCTCCTCCGTCACACAGAGGTCTCCTCCCCCCCCCTCCTCCGTCACACAGAGGTCTCCTCCCCCCCTCCTCCGTCACACAGAGGTCTCCTCCCCCCCCTCCTCCGTCACACAGAGGTCTCCTCCCCCCCTCCTCCGTCACACAGAGGTCTCCTCCCCCCCTCCTCCGTCACACAGAGGTCTCCTCCCCCCCCTCCTCCGTCACACAGAGGTTTCCTCCCCCCTCCTCCGTCACACAGAGGTCTCCCCACCTCCTCCGTCACGCAGAGGTCTCCTCCCTCTCCTCCTCCGTCACACAGAGGTCTCCTCCGTCACACAGAGGTCTCCTCCCCCCCTCCTCCGTCACACAGAGGTTTCCTCCCCCCCCTCCTCCGTCATACAGAGGTCTCCTCCCCCCCCCTCCTCCATCACACAGATGTCTCCCCCCCCTCCTCCGTCACACAGAGGTTTCCCCCCCCTCCTCCATCACACAGAGGTCTCCTCCCCCCTTCCTCCATCACACAGAGGTCTCCTCCCCGCCTCCTCCGTCACACAGAGGTCTCCTCCCCCTCCTCCTCCGTCAAACAGAGGTCTCCTCCCCCCCCTCCTCCGTCACACAGAGGTCTCCTCCCCCCCTCCTCCGTCACACAGAGGTCTCCTCCCCCCCCTCCTCCGTCACACAGAGGTCTCCTCCCCCCCTCCTCCATCACACAGAGGTCTCCTCCCCCTCCTCCTCCTCCGTCACACAGAGGTCTCCTCCCCCTCCTCCTCCGTCACACAGAGGTCTCCTCCCCTCCTCCTCCGTCACACAGAGGTCTCCTCCCCCTCCTCCTCCGTCAAACAGAGGTCTCCTCTCCCCCCTCCTCCGTCACACAGAGGTCTCCTCTCCCCCCTCCTCCGTCACACAGAGGTCTCCTCCCCCCCCTCCTCCGTCACACAGAGGTCTCCTCCCCCCCTCCTCCGTCACACAGAGGTCTCCTCCCCCCCTCCTCCGTCACACAGAGGTCTCCTCCCCCTCCTCCTCCGTCACACAGAGGTCTCCTACCCCTCCTCCTCCGTCACACAGAGATCTCCTCCCACCTCCTCCGTCACACAGAGGTCTCCTCCACCTCTCCTCCGTCACACAGAGGTCTCCTCCGTCACACAGAGGTCTCCTCCCCTCCTTCTCCGTCACACAGAGGTCTCCTCCCCCTCCTCCTCCGTCAAACAGAGGTCTCCTCCCCCCCCTCCTCCGTCACACAGAGGTCTCCTCCCCCCCTCCTCCGTCACACAGAGGTATCCTCCCCCCCTCCTCCATCACACAGAGGTCTCCTCCCCCCCTCCTCCGTCACACAGAGGTCTCCCCCACCCCCTCCTCCGTCACACAGAGGTCTCCTCCCCCCCTCCTCCGTCACACAGAGGTCTCCCCCCCCTCCTCCGTCACACAGAGGTCTCCTCCGTCACACAGTGGTCTCCTCACCCTCCTCCTTTACACAGAGGTCTCCCCCCCTCCTCCGTCACACAGAGGTCTCCTCCCCCCCTCCTCCGTCACACAGAGGTCTCCTCCCCCCCTCCTCCGTCACACAGAGGTCTCCCCCTCCTCCGTCACACAGAGGTCTCCCCCCCCTCCTCCGTCACACAGAGGTCTCCCCCCGCTCCTCCGTCACACAGAGGTCTCCCCCCCGTCCTCCGTCACACAGAGGTCTCCTCCCCCTTCCTCCGTCACACAGAGGTCTCCTCCCCTCCTCCTCCGTCACACAGAGGTCTCCTCCCCCTCCTCCTCCGTCAAACAGAGGTCTCCTCCCCCCCCTCCTCCGTCACACAGAGGTCTCCTCCCCCCCCTCCTCCGTCACACAGAGGTCTCCTCCCCCTCTCCTCCGTCACACAGAGGTCTCCTCCCCCCCTCCTCCGTCTCACAGAGGTCTCCTCCCCCCTACTCCGTCACACAGAGGTCTCCTCCGTCACACAGAGGTCTCCCCCCCTCCTCCGTCACACAGAGGTCTCCTCCCCCCCTCCTCCGTCACACAGAGGTCTCCTCCCCCTCCTCCTCCTCCGTCACACAGAGGTCTCCTCCCCCTCCTCCTCCGTCACACAGAGGTCTCCTCCCCTCCTCCTCCGTCACACAGAGGTCTCCTCCCCCTCCTCCTCCGTCAAACAGAGGTCTCCTCCCCCCCCTCCTCCGTCACACAGAGGTCTCCTCCCCCCCCTCCTCCGTCACACAGAGGTCTCCTCCCCCCCTCCTCCGTCACACAGAGGTCTCCTCCCCCCCTCCTCCGTCACACAGAGGTCTCCTCCCCCTCCTCCTCCGTCACACAGAGGTCTCCTACCCCTCCTCCTCCGTCACACAGAGGTCTCCTCCCCCTCTCCTCCGTCACACAGAGGTCTCCTCCGTCAGACAGAGGTCTCCTCCCCCCTCCTCCGTCACACAGAGGTTTCCTCCCCCCTCCTCCGTCTCACAGAGGTCTCCTCCCACCCCTCCTCCGTCACACAGAGGTCTCATCCCCCCCCTCCTCCGTCACACAGAGGTCTCCTCCCCCCCTCCTCCGTCACACAGAGGTCTCCTCCCCCCCATCTCCGTCACACAGATGTCTCCTCCCCCCCTCCTCCATCACACAGAGGTCTCCTCCCCCCCCTCTGCTCCGTCACACAGAGGTCTCCTCCCCCCCTCCTCCGTCACACAGAGGTCTCCCCCCTCCTCCGTCACACAGAGGTCTCCTCCCCCCCTCCTCCGTCACACAGAGGTCTCCTCCCCCTCCTCCTCCTCCGTCACACAGAGGTCTCCTCCCCCTCCTCCTCCGTCACACAGAGGTCTCCTCCCCCTCCTCCTCCGTCAAACAGAGGTCTCCTCCCCCCCCTCCTCCGTCACACAGAGGTCTCCCCCCCCCCTCCTCCGTCACACAGAGGTCTCCCCCCCCCCTCCTCCGTCACACAGAGGTCTCCTCCCCCCCTCCTCCGTCACACAGAGGTCTCCTCCCCCTCTCCTCCGTCACACAAAGGTCTCCTCCGTCACACAGAGGTCTCCTCCCCTCCTCCTCCGTCACACAGAGGTCTCCTCCCCCTCCTCCTCCGTCAAACAGAGGTCTCCTCCCCCCCCCTCCTCCGTCACACAGAGGTCTCCTCCCCCCCTCCTCCGTCACACAGAGGTCTCCTCCCCCCCTCCTCCGTCACACAGAGGTCTCCTCCCCCCCTCCTCCGTCACACAGAGGTCTCCTCCACCCCTCCTCCGTCACACAGAGGTCTCCTCCCCCCCCTCCTCCGTCACACAGAGGTCCCCCCCCCCTCCTCCGTCACACAGAGGTCTCCTCCGTCACACAGTGGTCTCCTCACCCTCCTCCGTCACACAGAGGTCTCCTCCCCCCCTCCTCCGTCACACAGAGGTCTCCTCCCCCCCCCTCCTCCGTCACACAGAGGTCTCCTCCCCCCTCCTCCGTCACACAGAGGTCTCCTCCCCCCCCTCCTCCGTCACACAGAGGTCTCCACCCCCCCCCCTCCTCCGTCACACATAGGTTTCCTCCCCCCCTCCTCCGTCACACAGAGGTCTCCCCCCCTCCTCCGTCACGCAGAGGTCTCCTCCCCCTCCTCCTCCGTCACACAGAGGTCTCCTCCGTCACACAGAGGTCTCCTCCCCCCCTCCTCTGTCACACAGAGGTTTCCTCCCCCCCCTCCTCCGTCATACAGAGGTCTCCTCCCCCCCCCCCTCCTCCATCACACAGATGTCTCCCCCCCCTCCTCCGTCACACAGAGGTTTCCCCCCCTCCTCCGTCACACAGAGGTCTCCTCCCCCCTTCCTCCATCACACAGAGGTCTCCTCCCCTCCTCCTCCGTCACACAGAGGTCTCCTCCCCCTCCTCCTCCGTCAAACAGAGGTCTCCTCCCCCCCCATCTCCGTCACACAGAGGTCTCCTCCCCCCCCTCCTCCGTCACACAGAGGCCTCTTCCCCCCCCTCCTCCGTCACACAGAGGTCTCCTCCCCCCCTCCTCCATCTCACAGAGGTCTCCTCCCCCCTACTCCGTCACACAGAGGTCTCCTCCGTCACACAGAGGTCTCCCCCCCTCCTCCGTCACACAGAGGTCTCCTCCCCCCCTCCTCCATCACACAGAGGTCTCCTCCCCCTCCTCCTCCTCCGTCACACAGAGGTCTCCTCCCCCTCCTCCTCCGTCACACAGAGGTCTCCTCCCCTCCTCCTCCGTCACACAGAGGTCTCCTCCCCCCCTCCTCCGTCACACAGAGGTCTCCTCCCCCCCTCCTCCGTCACACAGAGGTCTCCTCCCCCCCTCCTCCGTCACACAGAGGTCTCCTCCCCCTCCTCCTCCGTCACACAGAGGTCTCCTACCCCTCCTCCTCCGTCACACAGAGATCTCCTCCCACCTCCTCCGTCACACAGAGGTCTCCTCCCCCTCTTCTCCATCACACAGAGGTCTCCTCCGTCACACAGAGGTCTCCTCCCCCTCCTCCTCCGTCAAACAGAGGTCTCCTCCCCCCCCTCCTCCGTCACACAGAGGTCTCCTCCCCCCCCTCCTCCGTCACACAGAGGTCTCCTCCCCCCCTCCTCCGTCACACAGAGGTCTCCTCCCCCCTCCTCCATCTCACAGAGGTCTCCTCCCCCCTACTCCGTCACACAGAGGTCTCCTCCGTCACACAGAGGTCTCCCCCCCTCCTCCGTCACACAGAGGTCTCCTCCCCCCCTCCTCCATCACACAGAGGTCTCCTCCCCCTCCTCCTCCTCCGTCACACAGAGGTCTCCTCCCCCTCCTCCTCCGTCACACAGAGGTCTCCTCCCCTCCTCCTCCGTCACACAGAGGTCTCCTCCCCCTCCTCCTCCGTCAAACAGAGGTCTCCTCTCCCCCCTCCTCCGTCACACAGAGGTCTCCTCCCCCCCCTCCTCCGTCACACAGAGGTCTCCTCCCCCCCTCCTCCGTCACACAGAGGTCTCCTCCCCCCCTCCTCCGTCACACAGAGGTCTCCTCCCCCTCCTCCTCCGTCACACAGAGGTCTCCTACCCCTCCTCCTCCGTCACACAGAGGTCTCCTCCGTCACACAGAGGTCTCCTCCCCTCCTCCTCCGTCACACAGAGGTCTCCTCCCCCTCCTCCTCCGTCAAACAGAGGTCTCCTCCGTCACACAGAGGTCTCCTCCCCTCCTCCTCCGTCACACAGAGGTCTCCTCCCCCTCCTCCTCCGTCAAACAGAGGTCTCCTCCCCCCCCTCCTCCGTCACACAGAGGTCTCCTCCCCCCCTCCTCCGTCACACAAAGGTCTCCTCCCCCCCTCCTCCATCACACAGAGGTCTCGTCCCCCCCTCCTCCGTCACACAGAGGTCTCCCCCACCCCCTCCTCCGTCACACAGAGGTCTCCTCCCCCCTCCTCCGTCACACAGAGGTCTCCCCCCCCCTCCTCCGTCACACAGAGGTCTCCTCCGTCACACAGTGGTCTCCTCACCCTCCTCCGTCACACAGAGGTCTCCCCCCCTCCTCCGTCACACAGAGGTCTCCTCCCCCCCCTCCTCCGTCACACAGAGGTCTCCTCCCCCCCTCCTCCGTCACACAGAGGTCTCCTCCCCCCCCTCCTCCGTCACAGAGGTCTCCTCCCCCCCCCCTCCTCCGTCACACAGAGGTTTCCTCCCCCCCTCCTCCGTCACACAGAGGTCTCCCCCCTCCTCCGTCACACAGAGGTCTCCCCCCCCTCCTCCGTCACACAGAGGTCTCCCCCCCCTCCTCCGTCACACAGAGGTCTCCCCCCCGTCCTCCGTCACACAGAGGTCTCCTCCCCCTTCCTCCGTCACACAGAGGTCTCCTCCCCCCCCTCCTCCGTCACACAGAGGTCTCCTCCCCCTCTCCTCCGTCACACAGAGGTCTCCTCTCCCCCTCCTCCGTCTCACAGAGGTCTCCTCCCCCCTACTCCGTCACACAGAGGTCTCCTCCGTCACACAGAGGTCTCCCCCCCTCCTCCGTCACACAGAGGTCTCCTCCCCCCCTCCTCCGTCACACAGAGGTCTCCTCCCCCTCCTCCTCCTCCGTCACACAGAGGTCTCCTCCCCCTCCTCCTCCGTCACACAGAGGTCTCCTCCCCTCCTCCTCCGTCACACAGAGGTCTCCTCCCTCTCCTCCTCCGTCAAACAGAGTCTCCTCCCCCCCCTCCTCCGTCACACAGAGGTCTCCTCCCCCCCCCTCCTCCGTCACACAGAGGTCTCCTCCCCCCCTCCTCCGTCACACAGAGGTCTCCTCCCCCCCTCCTCCGTCACACAGAGGTCTCCTCCCCCTCCTCCTCCGTCACACAGAGGTCTCCTACCCCTCCTCCTCCGTCACACAGAGGTCTCCTCCCCCTCTCCTCCGTCACACAGAGGTCTCCTCCGTCAGACAGAGGTCTCCTCCCCCCTCCTCCGTCACACAGAGGTTTCCTCCCCCCTCCTCCGTCTCACAGAGGTCTCCTCCCACCCCTCCTCCGTCACACAGAGGTCTCATCCCCCCCTCCTCCGTCACACAGAGGTCTCCTCCCCCCCATCTCCGTCACACAGATGTCTCCTCCCCCCCTCCTCCATCACACAGAGGTCTCCTCCCCCCCCTCTGCTCCGTCACACAGGTCTCCTCCCCCCCTCCTCCGTCACACAGAGGTCTCCCCCCTCCTCCGTCACACAGAGGTCTCCTCCCCCTCCTCCTCCTCCGTCACACAGAGGTCTCCTCCCCCTCCTCCTCCGTCACACAGAGGTCTCCTCCCCCTCCTCCTCCGTCAAAAAGAGGTCTCCTCCCCCCCCTCCTCCGTCACACAGAGGTCTCCCCCCCCCCTCCTCCGTCACACAGAGGTCTCCTCCCCCCTCCTCCGTCACACAGAGGTCTCCTCCCCCCCTCCTCCGTCACACAGAGGTCTCCTCCCCCTCCTCCTCCGTCACACAGAGGTCTCCTCCCCCTCTCCTCCGTCACACAGAAGTCTCCTCCGTCACACAGAGGTCTCCTCCCCTCCTCCTCCGTCACACAGAGGTCTCCTCCCCCTCCTCTTCCGTCAAACAGAGGTCTCCTCCCCCCCCCTCCTCCGTCACACAGAGGTCTCCTCCCCCCCTCCTCCGTCACACAGAGGTCTCCTCCCCCCCTCCTCCATCACACAGAGGTCCCCCCCCCTCCTCCGTCACACAGAGGTCTCCTCCGTCACACAGTGGTCTCCTCACCCTCCTCCTCCGTCACACAGAGGTCTCCTCCCCCCCTCCTCCGTCACACAGAGGTCTCCTCCCCCCCCTCCTCCGTCACACAGAGGTCTCCTCCCCCCTCCGTCACACAGAGGTCTCCTCCCCCCCTCCTCCGTCACACAGAGGTCTCCTCCCCCCCCCCTCCTCCGTCACACATAGGTTTCCTCCCCCCCTCCTCCGTCACACAGAGGTCTCCCCCCCTCCTCCGTCACGCAGAGGTCTCCTCCCCCTCCTCCTCCGTCACACAGAGGTCTCCTCCGTCACACAGAGGTCTCCTCCCCCCCTCCTCTGTCACACAGAGGTTTCCTCCCCCCCCTCCTCCGTCATACAGAGGTCTCCTCCCCCCCCTCCTCCATCACACAGATGTCTCCCCCCCCTCCTCCGTCACACAGAGGTTTCCCCCCCTCCTCCGTCACACAGAGGTCTCCTCCCCCCTTCCTCCATCACACAGAGGTCTCCTCCCCTCCTCCGTCACACAGAGGTCTCCTCCCCCTCCTCCTCCGTCAAACAGAGGTCTCCTCCCCCCCCTCCTCCGTCACACAGAGGTCTCCTCCCCCCCCTCCTCCGTCACACAGAGGTCTCTTCCCCCCCCTCCTCCGTCACACAGAGGTCTCCTCCCCCCCTCCTCCATCTCACAGAGGTCTCCTCCCCCCTACTCCGTCACACAGAGGTCTCCTCCGTCACACAGAGGTCTCCCCCCCTCCTCCGTCACACAGAGGTCTCCTCCCCCCCTCCTCCATCACACAGAGGTCTCCTCCCCCTCCTCCTCCTCCGTCACACAGAGGTCTCCTCCCCCTCCTCCTCCGTCACACAGAGGTCTCCTCCCCTCCTCCTCCGTCACACAGAGGTCTCCTCCCCCCCCTCCTCTGTCACACAGAGGTCTCCTCCCCCCCTCCTCCGTCACACAGAGGTCTCCTCCCCCCCTCCTCCGTCACACAGAGGTCTCCTCCCCCCCTCCTCCGTCACACAGAGGTCTCCTCCCCCTCCTCCTCCGTCACACAGAGGTCTCCTACCCCTCCTCCTCCGTCACACAGAGATCTCCTCCCACCTCCTCCGTCACACAGAGGTCTCCTCCCCCTCTCCTCCATCACACAGAGGTCTCCTCCGTCACACAGAGGTCTCCTCCCCCTCCTCCTCCGTCAAACAGAGGTCTCCTCCCCCCCCCCTCCTCCGTCACACAGAGGTCTCCTCCCCCCCCTCCTCCGTCACACAGAGGTCTCCTCCCCCCCTCCTCCGTCACACAGAGGTCTCCTCCCCCCCTCCTCCGTCACACAGGTCTCCCCCACCCCCTCCTCCGTCACACAGAGGTCTCCTCCCCCCTCCTCCGTCACACAGAGGTCTCCCCCCCCCCTCCTCCGTCACACAGAGGTCTCCTCCGTCACACAGTGGTCTCCTCACCCTCCTCCTCCGTCACACAGAGGTCTCCCCCCCTCCTCCGTCACACAGAGGTCTCCTCCCCCCCCTCCTCCGTCACACAGAGGTCTCCTCCCCCCTCCTCCGTCACACAGAGGTCTCCTCCCCCCTCCTCCGTCACAGAGGTCTCCTCCCCCCCCCCTCAGTCACACAGAGGTTTCCTCCCCCCCTCCTCCGTCACACAGAGGTCTCCCCCCCCTCCTCCGTCACACAGAGGTCTCCCCCCCCTCCTCCGTCACAGAGGTCTCCCCCCCCTCCTCCGTCATACAGAGGTCTCCTCCCCCCCCTCCTCCATCACACAGATGTCTCCCCCCCTCCTCCGTCACACAGAGGTTTCCCCCCCTTCCTCCGTCACACAGAGGTCTCCTCCCCCCTTCCTCCATCACACAGAGGTCTCCTCCCCTCCTCCTCCGTCACACAGAGGTCTCCTCCGTCACACAGAGGTCTCCTCCCCTCCTTCTCCGTCACACAGAGGTCTCCTCCCCCTCCTCCTCCGTCAAACAGAGGTCTCTTCCCCCCCCTCCTCTGTCACACAGAGGTCTCCCCCCCCCCCCTCCTCCCTCACACAGAGGTCTCCTCCCCCCCTCCTCCGTCACACAGAGGTCTCCTCCCCCCCTCCTCCGTCACACAGAGGTCTCCTCCCCCCCTCCTCCGTCACACAGAGGTCTCCTCCCCCCCCCTCCTCCGTCACACAGAGGTTTCCTCCCCCCTCCTCCGTCACACAGAGGTCTCTCCCCCTCCTCCGTCACGCAGAGGTCTCCTCCCCCTCCTCCTCCGTCACACAGAGGTCTCCTCCGTCACACAGAGGTCTCCTCCCCCCCTCCTCCGTCACAGAGGTTTCCTCCCCCCCCTCCTCCGTCATACAGAGGTCTCCTCCCCCCCCCCTCCTCCATCACACAGATGTCTCCCCCCCCCTCCTCCATCACACAGAGGTCTCCTCCCCCCCTCCTCCATCTCACAGAGGTCTCCTCCCCCTACTCCGTCACACAGAGGTCTCCTCCGTCACACAGAGGTCTCCCCCCCTCCTCCGTCACACAGAGGTCTCCTCCCCCCCTCCTCCATCACACAGAGGTCTCCTCCCCCTCCTCCTCCTCCGTCACACAGAGGTCTCCTCCCCCTCCTCCTCCGTCACACAGAGGTCTCCTCCCCTCCTCCTCCGTCACACAGAGGTCTCCTCCCCCCCCTCCTCCGTCACACAGAGGTCTCCTCCCCCCCTCCTCCGTCACACAGAGGTCTCCTCCCCCCCTCCTCCGTCACACAGAGGTCTCCTCCCCCTCCTCCTCCGTCACACAGAGGTCTCCTACCCCTCCTCCTCCGTCACACAGAGATCTCCTCCCACCTCCTCCGTCACACAGAGGTCTCCTCCCCCTCTTCTCCATCACACAGAGGTCTCCTCCGTCACACAGAGGTCTCCTCCCCCTCCTCCTCCGTCAAACAGAGGTCTCCTCCCCCCCTCCTCCGTAACAGAGGTCTCCTCCCCCCCCTCCTCCGTCACACAGAGGTCTCCTCCCCCCCTCCTCCGTCACACAGAGGTCTCCTCCCCCCCTCCTCCATCTCACAGAGGTCTCCTCCCCCCTACTCCGTCACACAGAGGTCTCCTCCGTCACACAGACGTCTCCCCCCCTCCTCCGTCACACAGAGGTCTCCTCCCCCCTCCTCCATCACACAGAGGTCTCCTCCCCCTCCTCCTCCTCCGTCACACAGAGGTCTCCTCCCCCTCCTCCTCCGTCACACAGAGGTCTCCTCCCCTCCTCCTCCGTCACACAGAGGTCTCCTCCCCTCCTCCTCCTTCAAACAGAGGTCTCCTCTCCCCCCTCCTCCGTCACACAGAGGTCTCCTCCCCCCCCTCCTCCGTCACACAGAGGTCTCCTCCCCCCCTCCTCCGTCACACAGAGGTCTCCTCCCCCCCTCCTCCGTCACACAGAGGTCTCCTCCCCCTCCTCCTCCGTCACACAGAGGTCTCCTACCCCTCCTCCTCCGTCACACAGAGGTCTCCTCCGTCACACAGAGGTGTCCTCCCCTCCTCCTCCGTCACACAGAGGTCTCCTCCCCCTCCTCCTCCGTCAAACAGAGGTCTCCTCCGTCACACAGAGGTCTCCTCCCCTCCTCCTCCGTCACACAGAGGTCTCCTCCCTCTCCTCCTCCGTCAAACAGAGGTCTCCTCCCCCCCTCCTCCGTCACAAAGAGGTCTCCTCCCCCCCTCCTCCGTCACACAGAGGTCTCCTCCCCCCCTCCTCCGTCACACAGAGGTCTCCTCCCCCCCTCCTCCGTCACACAGAGGTCTCCCCCACCCCCTCCTCCGTCACACAGAGGTCTCCTCCCCCCCTCCTCCGTCACACAGAGGTCTCCCCCCCCCCTCCTCCGTCACACAGAGGTCTCCTCCGTCACACAGTGGTCTCCTCCGTCACACAGTGGTCTCCTCACCCTCCTCCGTCACACAGAGGTCTCCCCCCCTCCTCCGTCACACAGAGGTCTCCTCCCCCCCCTCCTCCGTCACACAGAGGTCTCCTCCCCCCCTCCTCCGTCACACAGAGGTCTCCTCCCCCCCCTTCTCCGTCACACAGAGGTCTCCTCCCCCCCCTTCTCCGTCACAGAGGTCTCCTCCCCCCCCCCTCCTCCGTCACACAGAGGTTTCCTCCCCCCCTCCTCCGTCACACAGAGGTCTCCCCCCTCCTCCGTCACACAGAGGTCTCCCCCCCCTCCTCCGTCACACAGAGGTCTCCCCCCCCTCCTCCGTCACACAGAGGTCTCCCCCCCGTCCTCCGTCACACAGAGGTCTCCTCCCCCTTCCTCCGTCACACAGAGGTCTCCTCCCCCTTCCTCCGTCACACAGAGGTCTCCTCCCCCTCCTCCTCCGTCAAACAGAGGTCTCCTCCCCCCCCCTCCTCCGTCACACAGAGGTCTCCTCCCCCCCTCCTCCGTCACACAGAGGTCTCCTCCCCCTCTCCTCCGTCACACAGAGGTCTCCTCTCCCCCTCCTCCGTCTCACAGAGGTCTCCTCCCCCCTACTCCGTCACACAGAGGTCTCCTCCGTCACACAGAGGTCTCCCCCCCTCCTCCGTCACACAGAGGTCTCCTCCCCCCCTCCTCCGTCACACAGAGGTCTCCTCCCCCTCCTCCTCCTCCGTCACACAGAGGTCTCCTCCCCCTCCTCCTCCGTCACACAGAGGTCTCCTCCCCTCCTCCTCCGTCACACAGAGGTCTCCTCCCCCTCCTCCTCCGTCAAACAGAGGTCTCTCCCCCCCCTCCTCCGTCACACAGAGGTCTCCTCTCCCCCCCTCCTCCGTCACACAGAGGTCTCCTCCCCCCCTCCCCCGTCACACAGAGGTCTCCTCCCCCCTCCTCCGTCACACAGAGGTCTCCTCCCCCTCCTCCTCCGTCACACAGAGGTCTCCTACCCCTCCTCCTCCGTCACACAGAGGTCTCCTCCCCCTCTCCTCCGTCACACAGAGGTCTCCTCCGTCAGACAGAGGTCTCCTCCCCCCTCTTCCGTCACACAGAGGTTTCCTCCCCCCTCCTCCGTCTCACAGAGGTCTCCTCCCACCCCTCCTCCGTCACACAGAGGTCTCATCCCCCCTCCTCCGTCACACAGAGGTCTCCTCCCCCCCTCCTCCGTCACACAGAGGTCTCCTCCCCCCCCTCCTCCGTCACACAGAGGTCTCCTCCCCCTCTCCTCCGTCACACAAAGGTCTCCTCCGTCACACAGAGGTCTCCTCCCCTCCTCTCCGTCACACAGAGGTCTCCTCCCCCTCCTCCTCCGTCAAACAGAGGTCTCCTCCCCCCCCCTCCTCCGTCACACAGAGGTCTCCTCCCCCCCTCCTCCGTCACACAGAGGTCTCCTCCCCCCTCCTCCGTCACACAGAGGTCTCCTCCCCCCCTCCTCCGTCACACAGAGGTCTCCTCCACCCCTCCTCCGTCACACAGAGGTCTCCTCCCCCCTCCTCCGTCACACAGAGGTCCCCCCCCCCTCCTCCGTCACACAGAGGTCTCCTCCGTCACACAGTGGTCTCCTCACCCTCCTCCGTCACACAGAGGTCTCCTCCCCCCCTCCTCCGTCACACAGAGGTCTCCTCCCCCCCCCTCCTCCGTCACACAGAGGTCTCCTCCCCCTCCTCCGTCACACAGAGGTCTCCTCCCCCCCCCTCCTCCGTCACACAGAGGTCTCCACCCCCCCTCCTCCGTCACACATAGGTTCCTCCCCCTCCTCCGTCACACAGAGGTCTCCCCCCCTCCTCCGTCACGCAGAGGTCTCCTCCCCCTCCTCCTCCGTCACACAGAGGTCTCCTCCGTCACACAGAGGTCTCCTCCCCCCCTCCTCTGTCACACAGAGGTTTCCTCCCCCCCCTCCTCCGTCATACAGAGGTCTCCTCCCCCCCCCCTCCTCCATCACACAGATGTCTCCCCCCCCTCCTCCGTCACACAGAGGTTTCCCCCCCTCCTCCGTCACACAGAGGTCTCCTCCCCCCTTCCTCCATCACACAGAGGTCTCCTCCCCTCCTCCTCCGTCACACAGAGGTCTCCTCCCCCTCCTCTCGTCAAACAGAGGTCTCCTCCCCCCATCTCCGTCACACAGAGGTCTCCTCCCCCCCTCCTCCGTCACACAGAGGCCTCTTCCCCCCCCTCCTCCGTCACACAGAGGTCTCCTCCCCCCCTCCTCCATCTCACAGAGGTCTCCTCCCCCCTACTCCGTCACACAGAGGTCTCCTCCGTCACACAGAGGTCTCCCCCCTCCTCCGTCACACAGAGGTCTCCTCCCCCCTCCTCCATCACACAGAGGTCTCCTCCCCCTCCTCCTCCTCCGTCACACAGAGGTCTCCTCCCCCTCCTCCTCCGTCACACAGAGGTCTCCTCCCCTCCTCCTCCGTCACACAGAGGTCTCCTCCCCCCCCTCCTCCGTCACACAGAGGTCTCCTCCCCCCCTCCTCCGTCACACAGAGGTCTCTCCCCCCCTCCTCCGTCACACAGAGGTCTCCTCCCCCTCCTCCTCCGTCACACAGAGGTCTCCTACCCCTCCTCCTCCGTCACACAGAGATCTCCTCCCCCTCCTCCGTCACACAGAGGTCTCCTCCCCCTCTTCTCCATCACACAGAGGTCTCCTCCGTCACACAGAGGTCTCCTCCCCCTCCTCCTCCGTCAAACAGAGGTCTCCTCCCCCCCTCCTCCGTAACAGAGGTCTCCTCCCCCCCCTCCTCCGTCACACAGAGGTCTCCTCCCCCCCTCCTCCGTCACACAGAGGTCTCCTCCCCCCTCTCCATCTCACAGAGGTCTCCTCCCCCCTACTCCGTCACACAGAGGTCTCCTCCGTCACACAGACGTCTCTCCCCCTCCTCCGTCACACAGACCCCCCTCCTCCGTCACACAGAGGTCTCCTCCCCCCCTCCTCCATCACACAGAGGTCTCCTCCCCCTCCTCCTCCTCCGTCACACAGAGGTCTCCTCCCCCTCCTCCTCCGTCACACAGAGGTCTCCTCCCCTCCTCCTCCGTCACACAGAGGTCTCCTCCCCCTCCTCCTCCTTCAAACAGAGGTCTCCTCTCCCCCCTCCTCCGTCACACAGAGGTCTCCTCCCCCCCCTCCTCCGTCACACAGAGGTCTCCTCCCCCCCTCCTCCGTCACACAGAGGTCTCCTCCCCCCCTCCTCCGTCACACAGAGGTCTCCTCCCCCTCCTCCTCCGTCACACAGAGGTCTCCTACCCCTCCTCCTCCGTCACACAGAGGTCTCCTCCGTCACACAGAGGTGTCCTCCCCTCCTCCTCCGTCACACAGAGGTCTCCTCCCCCCTCCTCCTCCGTCAAACAGAGGTCTCCTCCGTCACACAGAGGTCTCCTCCCCTCCTCCTCCGTCACACAGAGGTCTCCTCCCTCTCCTCCTCCGTCAAACAGAGGTCTCCTCCCCCCCTCCTCCGTCACAAAGAGGTCTCCTCCCCCCTCCTCCGTCACACAGAGGTCTCCTCCCCCCCCTCCTCCGTCACACAGAGGTCTCCTCCCCCCCTCCTCCGTCACACAGAGGTCTCCCCCACCCCCTCCTCCGTCACACAGAGGTCTCCTCCCCCCCCTCCTCCGTCACACAGAGGTCTCCCCCCCCCCCTCCTCCGTCACACAGAGGTCTCCTCCGTCACACAGTGGTCTCCTCCGTCACACAGTGGTCTCCTCACCCTCCTCCGTCACACAGAGGTCTCCCCCCCTCCTCCGTCACACAGAGGTCTCCTCCCCCCCCTCCTCCGTCACACAGAGGTCTCCTCCCCCCCTCCTCCGTCACACAGAGGTCTCCTCCCCCCCCTTCTCTCCGTCACACAGAGGTCTCCTCCCCCCCCTTCTCCGTCACAGAGGTCTCCTCCCCCCCCCCTCCTCCGTCACACAGAGGTTTCCTCCCCCCCTCCTCCGTCACACAGAGGTCTCCCCCCTCCTCCGTCACACAGAGGTCTCCCCCCCCTCCTCCGTCACACAGAGGTCTCCCCCCCCCTCCTCCGTCACACAGAGGTCTCCCCCCCGTCCTCCGTCACACAGAGGTCTCCTCCCCCTTCCTCCGTCACACAGAGGTCTCCTCCCCCTTCCTCCGTCACACAGAGGTCTCCTCCCCCTCCTCCTCCGTCAAACAGAGGTCTCCTCCCCCCCCCTCCTCCGTCACACAGAGGTCTCCTCCCCCCCTCCTCCGTCACACAGAGGTCTCCTCCCCCTCTCCTCCGTCACACAGAGGTCTCCTCTCCCCCTCCTCCGTCTCACAGAGGTCTCCTCCCCCCTACTCCGTCACACAGAGGTCTCCTCCGTCACACAGAGGTCTCCCCCCCTCCTCCGTCACACAGAGGTCTCCTCCCCCCCTCCTCCGTCACACAGAGGTCTCCTCCCCCTCCTCCTCCTCCGTCACACAGAGGTCTCCTCCCCCTCCTCCTCCGTCACACAGAGGTCTCCTCCCCTCCTCCTCCGTCACACAGAGGTCTCCTCCCCCTCCTCCTCCGTCAAACAGAGGTCTCCTCCCCCCCCTCCTCCGTCACACAGAGGTCTCCTCTCCCCCCCTCCTCCGTCACACAGAGGTCTCCTCCCCCCCTCCTCCGTCACACAGAGGTCTCCTCCCCCCCTCCTCCGTCACACAGAGGTCTCCTCCCCCTCCTCCTCCGTCACACAGAGGTCTCCTACCCCTCCTCCTCCGTCACACAGAGGTCTCCTCCCCCTCTCCTCCGTCACACAGAGGTCTCCTCCGTCAGACAGAGGTCTCCTCCCCCCTCTTCCGTCACACAGAGGTTTCCTCCCCCCTCCTCCGTCTCACAGAGGTCTCCTCCCACCCCTCCTCCGTCACACAGAGGTCTCATCCCCCCCTCCTCCGTCACACAGAGGTCTCCTCCCCCCCTCCTCTGTCACACAGAGGTCTCCTCCCCCCCATCTCCGTCACACAGATGTCTCCTCCCCCCCTCCTCCATCACACAGAGGTCTCCTCCCCCTCCTCCTCCTCCGTCACACAGAGGTCTCCTCCCCCTCCTCCTCCGTCACACAGAGGTCTCCTCCCCCTCCTCCTCCGTCAAACAGAGGTCTCCTCCCCCCCCTCCTCTGTCACACAGAGGTCTCCCCCCCCCCTCCTCCGTCACACAGAGGTCTCCTCCCCCCCTCCTCCGTCACACAGAGGTCTCCTCCCCCCCTCCTCCGTCACACAGAGGTCTCCTCCCCCTCCTCCTCCATCACACAGAGGTCTCCTCCCCCTCTCCTCCGTCACACAGAAGTCTCCTCCGTCACACAGAGGTCTCCTCCCCTCCTCCTCCGTCACACAGAGGTCTCCTCCCCCTCCTCCTCCGTCAAACAGAGGTCTCCTCCCCCCCCCTCCTCCGTCACACAGAGGTCTCCTCCCCCCCTCCTCCGTCACACAGAGGTCTCCTCCCCCCCTCCTCCATCACACAGAGGTCCCCCCCCCTCCTCCGTCACACAGAGGTCTCCTCCGTCACACAGTGGTCTACTCACCCTCCTCCTCCGTCACACAGAGTTCTCCTCCCCCCCTCCTCCGTCACACAGAGGTCTCCTCCCCCCCCTCCTCCGTCACACAGAGGTCTCCTCCCCCCTCCTCCGTCACACAGAGGTCTCCTCCCCCCCCTCCTCCGTCACACAGAGGTCTCCTCCCCCCCTCCTCCGTCACACAGAGGTCTCCTCCCCCCCTCCTCCGTCACACAGAGGTCTCCTCCCCCTCCTCCTCCGTCACACAGAGGTCTCCTACCCCTCCTCCTCCGTCACACAGAGATCTCCTCCCACCTCCTCCGTCACACAGAGGTCTCCTCCCCCTCTCCTCCATCACACAGAGGTCTCCTCCGTCACACAGAGGTCTCCTCCCCCTCCTCCTCCGTCAAACAGAGGTCTCCTCCCCCCCCTCCTCCGTCACACAGAGGTCTCCTCCCCCCCCTCCTCCGTCACACAGAGGTCTCCTCCCCCCCTCCTCCGTCACACAGAGGTCTCCTCCCCCCCTCCTCCGTCACACAGGTCTCCCCCACCCCCTCCTCCGTCACACAGAGGTCTCCTCCCCCCTCCTCCGTCACACAGAGGTCTCCCCCCCCCCTCCTCCGTCACACAGAGGTCTCCTCCGTCACACAGTGGTCTCCTCACCCTCCTCCTCCGTCACACAGAGGTCTCCCCCCCTCCTCCGTCACACAGAGGTCTCCTCCCCCCCCGTCCTCCGTCACACAGAGGTCTCCTCCCCCCTCCTCCGTCACACAGAGGTCTCCTCCCCCCTCCTCCGTCACAGAGGTCTCCTCCCCCCCCCCTCAGTCACACAGAGGTTTCCTCCCCCCCTCCTCCGTCACACAGAGGTCTCCCCCCCTCCTCCGTCACACAGAGGTCTCCCCCCCCTCCTCCGTCACAGAGGTCTCCCCCCCTCCTCCGTCATACAGAGGTCTCCTCCCCCCCCTCCTCCATCACACAGAGGTCTCCTCCCCCCCTCCTCCGTCACACAGAGGTCTCCTCCCCCCCTCCTCCGTCACACAGAGGTCTCCTCCCCCCCTCCTCCGTCACACAGAGGTCTCCCCCCCCCCTCCTCCATCACACAGATGTCTCCCCCCCTCCTCCGTCACACAGAGGTTTCCCCCCCTTCCTCCGTCACACAGAGGTCTCCTCCCCCCTTCCTCCATCACACAGAGGTCTCCTCCCCTCCTCCTCCGTCACACAGAGGTCTCCTCCGTCACACAGAGGTCTCCTCCCCTCCTTCTCCGTCACACAGAGGTCTCCTCCCCCTCCTCCTCCGTCAAACAGAGGTCTCCTCCCCCCCCTCCTCTGTCACACAGAGGTCTCCTCCCCCCCCTCCTCCGTCACACAGAGGTCTCCTCCCCCCCCCTCCTCCGTCACACAGAGGTCTCCTCCCCCCTTTCTCCATCACACAGAGGTCTCCTTCCCTCCTCCTCCGTCACACAGAGGTCTCCTACCCCTCCTCCTCCGTCACACAGAGATCTCCTCCCACCTCCTCCGTCACACAGAGGTCTCCTCCCCCTCTCCTCCGTCACACAGAGGTCTCCTCCGTCACACAGAGGTCTCCTCCCCTCCTCAGTCACACAGAGGTCTCCTCCCCCTCCTCCTCCGTCAAACAGAGGTCTCCTCCCCCCCCTCCTCCGTCACACAGAGGTCTCCTCTCCCCCTCCTCCATCACACAGAGGTCTCCTCCCCCCCTCCTCCGTCACACAGAGGTCTCCTCCCCCCCATCTCCGTCACACAGAGGTCTCCCCCACCCCCTCCTCCGTCACACAGAGGTCTCCTCCCCCCCTCCTCCGTCACACAGAGGTCTCCCCCCCCCCTCCTCCGTCACACAGAGGTCTCCTCCGTCACACAGTGGTCTCCTCACCCTCCTCCTCCGTCACACAGAGGTCTCCCCCCCTCCTCCGTCACACAGAGGTCTCCTCCCCCCCCTCCTCCGTCACACAGAGGTCTCCTCCCCCCTCCTCCGTCACACAGAGGTCTCCTCCCCCCCCTCCTCCGTCACAGAGGTCTCCTCCCCCCCTCCTCCGTCACACAGAGGTTTCCTCCCCCCCTCCTCCGTCACACAGAGGTCTCCCCCCCTCCTCTGTCACACAGAGGTATCCCCCCCTCCTCCGTCACACAGAGGTCTCCCCCCCTCCTCCGTCACACAGAGGTCTCCCCCCCTCCTCTGTCACACAGAGGTATCCCCCCCTCCTCCGTCACACAGAGGTCTCCTCCCCCCCTCCTCCGTCACACAGAGGTCTCCTCCCCTCCTCCTCCGTCACACAGAGGTCTCCTCCCCCTCCTCTTCCGTCAAACAGAGGTCTCCTCCCCCCCCTCCTCTGTCACACAGAGGTCTCCTCCCCCCCTCCTCCGTCACACAGAGGTCTCCTCCCCCCCTCCTCCGTCACACAGAGATCTCCTCCCCCCTCCTCCGTCACACAGAGGTCTCCTCCCCCTCCTCCTCCGTCACACAGAGGTCTCCTCCCCCCCTCCTCCGTCACACAGAGGTCTCCTCCCCCCCTCCTCCGTCACACAGAGGTCTCCCCCCCCCCCTCCTCCGTCACACAGAGGTCTCCTCCGTCACACAGAGGTCTCCTCCCCCTCCTCCTCCTCCGTCACACAGAGGTCTCCTCCTCCGTCACACAGAGGTCTCCTCCCCTCCTCCTCCGTCACACAGAGGTCTCCTCCCCCTCCTCCTCCGTCAAACAGAGGTCTCCTCCCCCCCCTCCTCCGTCACACAGAGGTCTCCTCCCCCCCCCTCCTCCGTCACACAGAGGTCTCCTCCCCCCTCCTCCATCACACAGAGGTCTCCTCCCCCCTCCTCCGTCACACAGAGGTCTCCTCCCCCTCCTCCTCCGTCACACAGAGGTCTCCTACCCCTCCTCCTCCGTCACACAGAGGTCTCCTCCCCCTCTCCTCCGTCACACAGAGGTCTCCTCCGTCAGACAGAGATCTCCTCCCACCTCCTCCGTCACACAGAGGTCTCCTCCCCCTCTCCTCCGTCACACAGAGGTCTCCTCCGTCACACAGAGGTCTCCTCCCCCTCCTCCTCCGTCAAACAGAGGTCTCCTCCCCCCCCTCCTCCGTCACACAGAGGTCTCCTCCCCCCCCTCCTCCGTCACACAGAGGTCTCCTCCCCCCCTCCTCCGTCACACAGAGGTCTCCTCCCCCCCATCTCCGTCACACAGAGGTCTCCCCCACCCCCTCCTCCGTCACACAGAGGTCTCCTCCCCCCCTCCTCCGTCACACAGAGGTCTCCCCCCCCCTCCTCCGTCACACAGAGGTCTCCTCACCCTCCTCCTCCGTCACACAGAGGTCTCCCCCCCTCCTCCGTCACACAGAGGTCTCCTCCCCCCCCTCCTCCGTCACACAGAGGTCTCCTCCCCCCATCTCCGTCACACAGAGGTCTCCTCCCCCCCCACCTCCGTCACACAGATGTCTCCCCCCCCTCCTCCGTCACACAGAGGTTTCCCCCCCTCCTCCGTCACACAGAGGTCTCCTCCCCCCTTCCTCCATCACACAGAGGTCTCCTCCCCTCCTCCTCCGTCACACAGAGGTCTCCTCCCCCTCCTCCTCCGTCAAACAGAGGTCTCCTCCCCCCCCTCCTCCGTCACACAGAGGTCTCCTCCCCCCCTCCTCCGTCACACAGAGGTCTCCTCCCCCCCCTCCTCCGTCACACAGAGGTCTCCTCCCCCCCTCCTCCATCTCACAGAGGTCTCCTCCCCCCTACTCCGTCACACAGAGGTCTCCTCCGTCACACAGAGGTCTCCCCCCCTCCTCCGTCACACAGAGGTCTCCTCCCCCCCCTCCTCCATCACACAGAGGTCTCCTCCCCCTCCTCCTCCTCCGTCACACAGAGGTCTCCTCCCCTCCTCCTCCGTCACACAGAGGTCTCCTCCCCCTCCTCCTCCGTCAAACAGAGGTCTCCTCCCCCCCCTCCTCTGTCACACAGAGGTCTCCTCCCCCCCCTCCTCTGTCACACAGAGGTCTCCTCCCCCCCCTCCTCCGTCACACAGAGGTCTCCTCCCCCCCTCCTCCGTCACACAGAGGTCTCCTCCCCCCCTCCTCCGTCACACAGAGGTCTCCTCCCCCTCCTCCTCCGTCACACAGAGGTCTCCTACTCCTCCTCCTCCGTCACACAGATCTCCTCCCACCTCCTCCGTCACACAGAGGTCTCCTCCCCCTCTCCTCCGTCACACAGAGGTCTCCTCCGTCACACAGAGGTCTCCTCCGTCACACAGAGGTCTCCTCCGTCACACAGAGGTCTCCTCCCCTTCCTCCTCCATCAAACAGAGGTCTCCTCCCCCCCCTCCTCCGTCACACAGAGGTCTCCTCCCCCCCCTCCTCCGTCACACAGAGGTCTCCTCCCCCCCTCCTCCGTCACACAGAGGTCTCCTCCCCCCCTCCTCCGTCACACAGAGGTCTCCCCCACCCCCTCCTCCGTCACACAGAGGTCTCCTCCCCCCCTCCTCCATCACACAGAGGTCTCCCCCCCCTCCTCCGTCACACAGAGGTCTCCTCCGTCACACAGTGGTCTCCTTACCCTCCTCCTCCGTCACACAGAGGTCTCCTCCCCTCCTCCGTCACACAGAGGTCTCCTCCCCCTCCTCCATCAAACAGAGGTCTCTTCCCCCCCTCCTCCGTCACACAGAGGTCTCCTCCCCCCCCTCCTCCGTCACACAGAGGTCTCCTCCCCCCCTCCTCCGTCACACAGAGGTCTCCTCCCCCCCCTCCTCCGTCACACAGAGGTCTCCTCCACCTCCTCCTCCGTCACACAGAGGTCTCCTACCCCCCCTCCTCCGTCTCACAGAGGTCTCCTCCCCCCTACTCCGTCACACAGAGGTCTCCTCCGTCACACAGAGGTCTCCCCCCCCTCCTCCGTCACACAGAGGTCTCCTCCCCCTCCTCCTCCATCACACAGATGTCTCCTCCCCCCCTCCTCCATCACACAGAGGTCTCCTCCCCCCCATCTCCGTCACACAGAGGTCTCCTCCTCCCCCATCCTCCGTCACACAGAGGTTTCCTCCCCCCCTCCTCCGTCACACAGAGGTCTCCTCCCCCCCTCCTCCGTCACACAGAGGTCTCCTCCCCCCCATCTCCGTCACACAGAGGTCTCCTCCCCCCCATCTCCGTCACACAGAGGTCTCCTCCCCCCCTCCTCCGTCACACAGAGGTCTCCTCACCGTCCTCCTCCGTCACACAGAGGTCTCCTCCCCCCTCCTCCGTCACACAGAGGTCTCCTCCCCCCCATCTCCGTCACACAGAGGTCTCCTCCCCCCCCTCCTCCGTCACACAGAGGTCTCCTCCCCCCTCCTCCGTCACTCAGAGGTTTCCTCCCCCCCTCCTCGTCACACAGAGGTATCCTCCCCCCTTCCTCCATCACACAGAGGTCGCCTCCCCTCCTCCTCCGTCACACAGAGGTCTCCCCCCCCCCCTCCTCCGTCACACAGAGGTCTCCTCCCACCCCTTCTCCGTCACACAGAGGTCTCATCCCCCCCTCCTCCGTCACACAGAGGTCTACTCCCCCCCTCCTCCACCACACAGAGGTCTCCTCCCCCCCTCCTCCGTCACACAGAGGTCTCCCCCCCGCCTCCTCCGTCACACAGAGGTCTCCTCCCCCCCTCCTCCGTCACACAGAGGTATCCTCCCCCCTCCTCCGTCACACAGAGGTCTACTCCCCCCCTCCTCCACCACACAGAGGTCTCCTCCCCCCCTCCTCCGTCACACAGAGGTCTCCTCCCCCCCTCCTCCGTCACACAGAGGTCTCCCCCACCCCCTCCTCCGTCACACAGAGGTCTCCTCCCCCCCTCCTCCGTCACACAGAGGTCTCCCCCCCCTCCTCCGTCACACAGAGGTCTCCTCCGTCACACAGTGGTCTCCTCACCCTCCTCCTCTGTCACACAGAGGTCTCCTCCCCCCCTCCTCCGTCACACAGAGGTCTCCTCCCCCCCTCCTCCGTCACACAGAGGTCTCCTCCCCCCCTCCTCCGTCACACAGAGGTCTCCTCCCCCCCTCCTCCGTCACACAGAGGTCTCCCCCCCTCCTCCGTCACACAGAGGTCTCCTCCCCCTCCTCCTCCGTCACACAGAGGTCTCCTACCCCTCCTCCTCCGTCACACAGAGGTCTCCTCCCACCTCCTCCGTCACACAGAGGTCTCCTCCCCCTCTCCTCCGTCACACAGAGGTCTCCTCCCCCCTCCTCCATCACACAGAGGTCTCCTCCCCCCCCATCTCCGTCACACAGAGGTCTCCTCCTCCCCCCTCCTCCGTCACACAGAGGTTTCCTCCCCCCCTCCTCCGTCACACAGAGGTCTCCACCCCCCTCCTCCGTCACACAGAGGTCTCCTCCCCCCCTCCTCCGTCACACAGAGGTCTCCTCCCCCCCCTCCTCCTCCGTCACACAGAGGTCTCCTCCCCCCCTCCTCCATCACACAGAGGTCTCCCCCCCCTCCTCCGTCACACAGAGGTCTCCCCCCCTCCTCCGTCACACAGAGGTCTCCTCCCCCTTCCTCCGTCACACAGTGTTCTCCTCCCCCCTCCTCCGTCACACAGTGGTCTCCTCACCCTCCTCCTCCGTCACACAGAGGTCTCCTCCCCCCCTCCTCCGTCACACAGAGGTCTCCTCCCCCCCTCCTCCGTCACACAGAGGTCTCCTCCCCCCCTCCTCCGTCACACAGAGGTCTCCTCCCCCCCTCCTCCGTCACACAGAGGTCTCCCCCCCTCCTCCGTCACACAGAGGTCTCCTCCCCCTCCTCCTCCGTCACACAGAGGTCTCCTACCCCTCCTCCTCCGTCACACAGAGGTCTCCTCCCACCTCCGTCACACAGAGGTCTCCTCCCCCTCTCCTCCGTCACACAGAGGTCTCCTCCCCCACACAGAGGTCTCCTCCCCCCCTCCTCCATCACACAGAGGTCTCCTCCCCCCCCATCTCCGTCACACAGAGGTCTCCTCCTCCCCCCTCCTCCGTCACACAGAGGTTTCCTCCCCCCCTCCTCCGTCACACAGAGGTCTCCACCCCCCTCCTCCGTCACACAGAGGTCTCCGCCCCCCCTCCTCCGTCACACAGAGGTCTCCTCCCCCCCCTCCTCCTCCGTCACACAGAGGTCTCCTCCCCCCCTCCTCCGTCACACAGAGGTCTCCCCCCCTCCTCCGTCACACAGAGGTCTCCCCCCCTCCTCCGTCACACAGAGGTCTCCTCCCCCCTTCCTCCGTCACACAGTGTTCTCCTCCCCCCTCCTCCGTCACACAGAGGTCTCCCCCCCTCCTCCGTCACACAGAGGTCTCCCCCCCACCTCCGTCACACAGAGGTCTCCTCCCCCCCTCCTCCGTCACACAGAGGTCTCCTCCCCCTCCTCCTCCTCCGTCACACAGAGGTCTCCTCCCCCTCCTCCTCCGTCACACAGAGGTCTCCTCCCCTCCTCCTCCTCCGTCACACAGAGGTCTCCTCCCCCTCCTCCTCCGTCAAACAGAGGTCTCCTCCCCCCCCCCTCCGTCACACAGAGGTCTCCTCCCCCCCCTCCTCCGTCACACAGAGGTCTCCTCCCCCCCCTCCTCCGTCGTACAGAGGTCTCCTCCCCCCCTCCTCCGTCTCACAGAGGTCTCCTCCCCCCTACTCCGTCACACAGAAGTCTCCTCCGTCACACAGAGGTCTCCCCCCCTCCTCCGTCAAACAGAGGTCTCCTCCCCCCCTCCTCCGTCACACAGAGGTCTCCTCCCCTCCTCCTCCTCCGTCACACAGAGGTCTCCTCCCCCTCCTCCTCCGTCACACAGAGGTCTCCTCCCCTCCTCCTCCGTCACACAGAGGTCTCCTCCCCCTCCTCCGTCAAAAAGAGGTCTCCTCCCCCCCCTCCTCCGTCACACAGAGGTCTCCTCCCCCCCTCCTCCGTCACACAGAGGTCTCCTCCCCCCCTCCTCCGTCGTACAGAGGTCTCCTCCCCCCCTCCTCCGTCTCACAGAGGTCTCCTCCCCCCTACTCCGTCACACAGAGGTCTCCTCCGTCACACAGAGGTCTCCCCCCCTCCTCCGTCACACAGAGGTCTCCTCCCCCCCCTCCTCCGTCACACAGAGGTCTCCTCCCCCTCCTCCTCCTCCGTCACACAGAGGTCTCCTCACCCTCCTCCTCCGTCACACAGAGGTCTCCTCCCCCTCCTCCTCCGTCACACAGAGGTCTCCTCCCCCTCCTCCGTCAAAAAGAGGTCTCCTCCCCCCCCCCTCCTCCGTCACACAGAGGTCTCCTCCCCCCCCTCCTCCGTCACACAGAGGTCTCCTCCCCGCCCTCCTCCGTCACACAGAGGTCTCCTCCCCCCCCTCCTCCGTCACACAGAGGTCTCCTACCCCTCCTCCTCCATCACACAGAGGTCTCCTACCCCTCCTCCTCTGTCACACAGAGGTCTCCTCCCACCTCCTCCGTCACACAGAGGTCTCCTCCGTCACACAGAGGTCTCCTCCCCCCTCCTCCGTCACACAGAGGTTTCCTCCCCCCTCCTCCGTCACACAGAGGTCTCCTCCCACCCCTCCTCCGTCACACAGAGGTCTCATCCCCCCCTCCTCCGTCACACAGAGGTCTCCTCCCCCCCTCCTCCATCACACAGATGTCTCCTCCCCCCCTCCTCCATCACACAGATGTCTCCTCCCCCCCTCCTCCATCACACAGAGGTCTCCTCCCCCCCCATCTCCGTCACACAGAGGTCTCCTCCTCCCCCCTCCTCCGTCACACAGAGGTTTCCTCCCCCCCTCCTCCGTCACACAGAGGTCTCCTCCCCCCCTCCTCCGTCACACAGAGGTCTCCTCCCCCCCTCCTCCCTCACACAGAGGTCTCCTCCCCCCCCTCCTCCGTCACACAGAGGTCTCCTCACCCTCCTCCTCCGTCACACAGAGGTCTCCTCCCCCCGTCCCTCCGTCACACAGAGGTCTCCTCCCCCCCCTCCTCCGTCACACAGAGGTCTCCTCCCCCCCTCCTCCGTCATACAGAGGTCTCCTCCCCCCATCTCCGTCACTCAGAGGTTTCCTCCCCCCCCTCCTCCGTCACACAGAGGTCTCCTCCCACCCCTCCTCCGTCACACAGAGGTCTCATCCCCCCCTCCTCCGTCACACAGAGGTCTACTCCCCCCCTCCTCCACCACACAGAGGTCTCCTCCCCCCTCCTCCGTCACACAGAGGTCTCCCCCCCGCCTCCTCCGTCACACAGAGGTCTCCTCCCCCCCTCCTCCGTCACACAGAGGTATCCTCCCCCCCTCCTCCGTCACACAGAGGTCTACTCCCCCCCCTCCTCCACCACACAGAGGTCTCCTCCCCCCCTCCTCCGTCACACAGAGGTCTCCTCCCCCCCCTCCTCCGTCACACAGAGGTCTCCCCCACCCCCTCCTCCGTCACACAGAGGTCTCCTCCCCCCCTCCTCCGTCACACAGAGGTCTCCCCCCCCCTCCTCCGTCACACAGAGGTCTCCTCCGTCACACAGTGGTCTCCTCACCCTCCTCCTCCGTCACACAGAGGTCTCCTCCCCCCCTCCTCCATCACACAGAGGTCTCCTCCCCCCCCCCCTCCTCCGTCACACAGAGGTCTCCTCCCCCCCCTCCTCCGTCACACAGAGGTCTCCCCCCCTCCTCCGTCACACAGAGGTCTCCCCCCCCTCCTCCGTCACACAGAGGTCTCCCCCCCCCTACTCCGTCACACAGAGGTCTCCTCCCCCTTCCTCCGTCACACAGTGTTCTCCTCCCCCCCTCCTCCGTCACACAGAGGTCTCCCCCCCTCCTCCGTCACACAGAGGTCTCCCCCCCCCCTCCGTCACACAGAGGTCTCCTCCCCCCCTCCTCCGTCACACAGAGGTCTCCTCCCCCTCCTCCTCCGTCACACAGAGGTCTCCTCCCCCTCCTCCTCCGTCACAGAGGTCTCCTCCCCTCCTACTCCGTCACACAGAGGTCTCCTCCCCCTCCTCCTCCGTCAAACAGAGGTCTCCTCCCCCCCTCCTCCGTCACACAGAGGTCTCCTCCCCCCCTCCTCCGTCTCACAGAGGTCTCCTCCCCCCCTACTCCGTCACACAGAGGTCTCCTCCGTCATACAGAGGTCTCCCCCCCTCCTCCGTCACACAGAGGTCTCCTCCCCCCCCTCCTCCGTCACACAGAGGTCTCCTCCCCCTCCTCCTCCTCCGTCACACAGAGGTCTCCTCCCCCTCCTCCTCCATCACACAGAGGTCTCCTCCCCTCCTCCTCCATCACACAGAGGTCTCCTCCCCCTCCTCCTCCGTCAAACAGAGGTCTCCTCCCCCCCCTCCTCCGTCACACAGAGGTCTCCTCCCCTCCCTCCTCCATCACACAGAGGTCTCCCCCCCCCCTCCTCCGTCACACAGAGGTCTCCTCCCCCTCCTCCGTCACACAGAGGTATCCTACCCCTCCTCCTCCGTCACACAGAGGTCTCCTCCCACCTCCTCCGTCACACAGAGGTCTCCTCCCCCCTCTCCTCCGTCACACAGAGGTCTCCTCCGTCACACAGAGGTCTCCTCCCCCCCCTCCTCTGTCACACAGAGGTTTCCTCCCCCCCTCCTCCGTCACACAGAGGTCTCCTCCCACCCCTCCTCCGTCACACAGAGGTCTCATCCCCCCCTCCGTCCGTCACACAGAGGTCTCATCCCCCCCTCCTCCGTCACACAGAGGTCTCATCCCCCCCCTCCTCCGTCACACAGAGGTCTCCTCCCCCCCTCCTCCATCACACAGATGTCTCCTCCCCCCCTCCTCCATCACACAGAGGTCTCCTCCCCCCCCATCTCCGTCACACAGATGTCTCCTCCTCCCCCTCCTCCGTCACAGAGGTTTCCTCCCCCCTCCTCTGTCACACAGAGGTCTCCTCCCCCCTCCTCCGTCACACAGAGGTCTCCACCCCCCTCCTCCGTCACACAGAGGTCTCCTCCCCCCCTCCTCCATCACACAGAGGTCTCCTCCCCCCCCTCCTCCATCACACAGAGGTCTCCTCCCCCCCTCCTCCGTCACACAGAGGTCTCCTCCCCCCCTCATCCGTCACAGAAGTTCTCCACCCCCCCCCCCTGCTCCGTCACACAGAGGTCTCCTCCCCCCCTCCTCCGTCACACAGAGGTCTCCCCCCCCTCCTCTGTCACACAGAGGTCTCCCCCCCTCCTCCGTCACACAGAGGTCACACAGTGTTCTCCTCCCCCCTCCTCCGTCACACAGAGGTCTCCCCCCTCCTCCGTCACACAGAGGTCTCCCCCCCCCTCCGTCACACAGAGGTCTCCCCCCTCCTCCGTCACACAGAGGTTCCTCCCCCTCCTCCTCCTCCGTCACACAGAGGTCTCCTCCCCCTCCTCCTTCGTCACACAGAGGTCTCCTCCCCCCCTCCTCCGTCACACAGAGGTCTCCACCCCCCTCCTCCGTCACACAGAGGTCTCCTCCCCCCCTCCTCCGTCACACAGAGGTCTCTTCCCCCCCCTCCTCCGTCACACAGAGGTCTCCTCCCCCCCCCATCTCCGTCACACAGAGGTCTCCTCCCCCCCTCCTCCGTCACACAGAGGTCTCCTCCCCCCCTCCTCCGTCTCACAGAGGTCTCCTCCCCCCTACTCCGTCACACAAAGGTCTCCTCCGTCACACAGAGGTGTCCCCCCCCTCCTCCGTCACACAGAGGTCTCCTCCCCCCCTCCTCCGTCACACAGAGGTCTCCTCCCCCTCCTCCTCCGTCACACAGAGGTCTCCTCCCCCTCCTCCTCTGTCACACAGAGGTCTCCTCCCCTCCTCCTCCGTCACACAGAAGTCTCCTCCCCCCCCTCCTCCGTCTCACAGAGGTCTCCTCCCCCCTACTCCGTCACACAGAGGTCTCCTCCCCCCTCCTCCGTCACACAGAGGTCTCCTCCCCCCTCCTCCGTCACACAGAGGTCTCCTCCCCCCCTCCTCCGTCACACAGAGGTCTCCTCCCCCTCCTCCTCCGTCACACAGAGGTCTCCTACCACACCTCCTCCGTCACACAGAGGTCTCCTCCAACCTCCTCCGTCACACAGAGGTCTCCTCCCCCTCTCCTCCGTCACACAGAGGTCTCCTCCCCCCCTCCTCCGTCACACAGAGGTCTCCTACCCCTCCTCCTCCGTCACACAGAGGTCTCCTCCCACCTCCTCCGTCACACAGAGGTCTCCTCCGTCACACAGAGGTCTCCTCCCCCTCCTCCGTCACACAGAGGTTTCCTCCCCCCTCCTCCGTCACACAGAGGTCTCCTCCCCCCTCCTCCGTCACACAGAGGTCTCCTCCCCCCCTCCTCCGTCACACAGAGGTCTCCTCACCCTCCTCCTCCGTCACACAGAGGTCTCCTCCCCCCTCCTCCGTCACACAGAGGTCTCCTCCCCCCTCCTCCGTCACACAGAGGTTTCCTCCCCCCCCTCCTCCGTCACACAGAGGTCTCCTCCCACCCCTCCTCCGTCACACAGAGGTCTCATCCCCCCCATCTCCGTCACACAGAGGTCTCCTCCCCCCCTCCGTCACACAGAGGTCTCCTCCCCCCCTCCTCCATCACACAGAGGTCTCCTCCCCCCCTCCTCCGTCACACAGAGGTCTCCTCCCCCCCTCATCCGTCACAGAAGTTCTCCACCCCCCCCTGCTCCGTCACACAGAGGTCTCCTCCCCCCCTCCTCCGTCACACAGAGGTCTCCCCCCTCCTCTGTCACACAGAGGTCTCCCCCCCCTCCTCCGTCACACAGAGGTCTCCCCCTCCTCCTCCGTCACACAGAGGTCTCCTCCCCCCTTCCTCCGTCACACAGTGTTCTCCTCCCCCCTCCTCCGTCACACAGAGGTCTCCCCCCCTCCTCCGTCACACAGAGGTCTCCCCCCCCCCTCCGTCACACAGAGGTCTCCCCCCCTCCTCCGTCACACAGAGGTCTCCTCCCCCTCCTCCTCCTCCGTCACACAGAGGTCTCCTCCCCCTCCTCCTTCGTCACACAGAGGTCTCCTCCCCCCCTCCTCCGTCACACAGAGGTCTCCACCCCCCTCCTCCGTCACACAGAGGTCTCCTCCCCCCCTCCTCCGTCACACAGAGGTCTCCTCCCCCCCCTCCTCCGTCACACAGAGGTCTCCTCCCCCCCCCATCTCCGTCACACAGAGGTCTCCTCCCCCCCCTCCTCCGTCACACAGAGGTCTCCTCCCCCCCTCCTCCGTCTCACAGAGGTCTCCTCCCCCCTACTCCGTCACACAAAGGTCTCCTCCGTCACACAGAGGTGTCCCCCCCCTCCTCCGTCACACAGAGGTCTCCTCCCCCCCTCCTCCGTCACACAGAGGTCTCCTCCCCCTCCTCCGTCACACAGAGGTCTCCTCCCCCTCCTCCTCCGTCACACAGAGGTCTCCTCCCCTCCTCCTCCGTCACACAGAGGTCTCCTCCCCCCCCTCCTCCGTCTCACAGAGGTCTCCTCCCCCTACTCCGTCACACAGAGGTCTCCTCCCCCCCTCCTCCGTCACACAGAGGTCTCCTCCCCCCCTCCTCCGTCACACAGAGGTCTCCTCCCCCCCCTCCTCCGTCACACAGAGGTCTCCTCCCCCCCTCCTCCGTCTCACAGAGGTCTCCTCCCCCCTACTCCGTCACACAAAGGTCTCCTCCGTCACACAGAGGTGTCCCCCCCCCCCTCCGTCACACAGAGGTCTCCTCCCCCCCTCCTCCGTCACACAGAGGTCTCCTCCCCCTCCTCCGTCACACAGAGGTCTCCTCCCCCTCCTCCTCCGTCACACAGAGGTCTCCTCCCCTCCTCCTCCGTCACACAGAGGTCTCCTCCCCCCCCTCCTCCGTCTCACAGAGGTCTCCTCCCCCCTACTCCGTCACACAGAGGTCTCCTCCCCCCTCCTCCGTCACACAGAGGTCTCCTCCCCCCCTCCTCCGTCACACAGAGGTCTCCTCCCCCCCTCCTCCGTCACACAGAGGTCTCCTCCCCCTCCTCCTCCGTCACACAGAGGTCTCCTACCACACCTCCTCCGTCACACAGAGGTCTCCTCCAACCTCCTCCGTCACACAGAGGTCTCCTCCCCCTCTCCTCCGTCACACAGAGGTCTCCTCCCCCCCTCCTCCGTCACACAGAGGTCTCCTACCCCTCCTCCTCCGTCACACAGAGGTCTCCTCCCACCTCCTCCGTCACACAGAGGTCTCCTCCGTCACACAGAGGTCTCCTCCCCCTCCTCCGTCACACAGAGGTTTCCTCCCCCCTCCTCCGTCACACAGAGGTCTCCTCCCCCCCTCCTCCGTCACACAGAGGTCTCCTCCCCCCCTCCTCCGTCACACAGAGGTCTCCTCACCCTCCTCCTCCGTCACACAGAGGTCTCCTCCCCCCTCCTCCGTCACACAGAGGTCTCCTCCCCCCTCCTCCGTCACACAGAGGTTTCCTCCCCCCCCTCCTCCGTCACACAGAGGTCTCCTCCCACCCCTCCTCCGTCACACAGAGGTCTCATCCCCCCCATCTCCGTCACACAGAGGTCTCCTCCCCCCCTCCGTCACACAGAGGTCTCCTCCCCCCCTCCTCCATCACACAGAGGTCTCCTCCCCCCCTCCTCCGTCACACAGAGGTCTCCTCCCCCCCTCATCCGTCACAGAAGTTCTCCACCCCCCCCTGCTCCGTCACACAGAGGTCTCCTCCCCCCCTCCTCCGTCACACAGAGGTCTCCCCCCCTCCTCTGTCACACAGAGGTCTCCCCCCCCTCCTCCGTCACACAGAGGTCTCCTCCCCCCTTCCTCCGTCACACAGTGTTCTCCTCCCCCCTCCTCCGTCACACAGAGGTCTCCCCCCCTCCTCCGTCACACAGAGGTCTCCCCCCCCCTCCGTCACACAGAGGTCTCCCCCCCTCCTCCGTCACACAGAGGTCTCCTCCCCCTCCTCCTCCTCCGTCACACAGAGGTCTCCTCCCCCTCCTCCTTCGTCACACAGAGGTCTCCTCCCCCCCTCCTCCGTCACACAGAGGTCTCCACCCCCCTCCTCCGTCACACAGAGGTCTCCTCCCCCCCTCCTCCGTCACACAGAGGTCTCCTCCCCCCCCTCCTCCGTCACACAGAGGTCTCCTCCCCCCCCCATCTCCGTCACACAGAGGTCTCCTCCCCCCCCTCCTCCGTCACACAGAGGTCTCCTCCCCCCCTCCTCCGTCTCACAGAGGTCTCCTCCCCCCTACTCCGTCACACAAAGGTCTCCTCCGTCACACAGAGGTGTCCCCCCCCTCCTCCGTCACACAGAGGTCTCCTCCCCCCCTCCTCCGTCACACAGAGGTCTCCTCCCCCTCCTCCGTCACACAGAGGTCTCCTCCCCCCCTCCTCCGTCACACAGAGGTCTCCTCCCCCTCCTCCTCCTTCGTCACACAGAGGTCTCCTCCCCCCCCTCCTCCGTCTCACAGAGGTCTCCTCCCCCCTACTCCGTCACACAGAGGTCTCCTCCCCCCCTCCTCCGTCACACAGAGGTCTCCTCCCCCTCCTCCTCCTTCGTCACACAGAGGTCTCCTCCCCCCCCTCCTCCGTCTCACAGAGGTCTCCTCCCCCCTACTCCGTCACACAGAGGTCTCCTCCCCCCCTCCTCCGTCACACAGAGGTCTCCTCCCCCCCTCCTCCGTCACACAGAGGTCTCCTCCCCCCCTCCTCCGTCACACAGAGGTCTCCTCCCCCTCCTCCTCCGTCACACAGAGGTCTCCTACCACACCTCCTCCGTCACACAGAGGTCTCCTCCAACCTCCTCCGTCACACAGAGGTCTCCTCCCCCTCTCCTCCGTCACACAGAGGTCTCCTCCCCCCCTCCTCCGTCACACAGAGGTCTCCTACCCCTCCTCCTCCGTCACACAGAGGTCTCCTCCCACCTCCTCCGTCACACAGAGGTCTCCTCCGTCACACAGAGGTCTCCTCCCCCTCCTCCGTCACACAGAGGTTTCCTCCCCCCTCCTCCGTCACACAGAGGTCTCCTCCCCCCCTCCTCCGTCACACAGAGGTCTCCTCCCCCCCTCCTCCGTCACACAGAGGTCTCCTCACCCTCCTCCTCCGTCACACAGAGGTCTCCTCCCCCCTCCTCCGTCACACAGAGGTCTCCTCCCCCCTCCTCCGTCACACAGAGGTTTCCTCCCCCCCTCCTCCGTCACACAGAGGTCTCCTCACCCTCCTTCTCCGTCACACAGAGGTCTCCTCCCCCCTCCTCCGTCACACAGAGGTCTCCTCCCCCCTCCTCCGTCACACAGAGGTCTCCTCCCGCCCCTCCTCCGTCACACAGAGGTCTCCTCCCCCCTCCTCCGTCACACAGAGGTTTCCTCCCCCCCCTCCTCCGTCACACAGAGGTCTCCTCCCACCCCTCCTCCGTCACACAGAGGTCTCATCCCCCCCTCCTCCGTCACACAGAGGTCTCCTCCCCCCCTCCTCCGTCACACAGAGGTCTCCTCCCCCCCCCTCCTCCATCACACAGATATCTCCTCCCCCCCCTCCTCCGTCACACAGAGGTCTCCTCCCCCCCTCCTCCGTCACACAGAGGTCTCCTCCCCCCCCTCCGTCACAGAGGTCTCCTCCCCCCCCTCCGTCACACAGAGGTCTCCTCCCCCCTTCCTCCGTCACACAGAGGTCACCTCCCCCCTCCTCCGTCACACAGAGGTCTCCTCCCCCCTCCTCCGTCTCACAGAGGTCTCCTCCCCCCTCCTCCGTTACGCAGAGGTCTCCTCCCCCCCCCATCTCCGTCACACAGAGGTCTCCCCCCCCTCCTCCGTCACACAGAAGTCTCCCCCCCTTCTCCTCCGTCACACAGAGGTCTCCTCCCCCTCCTCCTCCGTCACACAGAGGTCTCCTCACCTCCTCCTCCGTCACACAGAGGTCTCCTCCCCCTCCTCCGTCACACAGAGGTCTCCTCCCCCCCTCCTCCGTCACACAGAGGTCTCCTCCCCCCCCTCCTCCGTCACACAGAGGTCTCCTCCCCCCCCTCCTCCGTCACACAGAGGTCTCCTCCCCCCCTCCTCCGTCACACAGAGGTCTCCTCCCCCCCTCCTCCGTCTCACAGAGGTCTCCTCCCCCCTCCTCCGTTAAGCAGAGGTCTCCTCCCCCCCCTCCTCCGTCACACAGAGGTCTCATCCCCCCCTCCTCCGTCACACAGAGGTCTCCTCCCCCCCCTCCTCCGTCACACAGAGGTCTCCTCCCCCCCTCCTCCGTCACACAGAGGTCTCCTCCCCCTCCTCCTCCTTCGTCACACAGAGGTCTCCTCCCCCTCCTCCTCCGTCACACAGAGGTCTCCTCCCCTCCTCCTCCGTCACACAGAGGTCTCCTCCCCCCCCTGCTCCGTCAAACAGAGGTCTCCTCCCCCCCCTCCTCCGTCACACAGAGGTCTCCTCCCCCCCCTCCTCCGTCACACAGAGGTCTCCTCCCCCCCTCCTCCGTCACACAGAGGTCTCCTCCCCCCCTCCTCCGTCTCACAGAGGTCTCCCCCCCCCTCCTCCGTCACACAGAGGTCTCCCCCCCCTCCTCCGTCACACAGAGGTCTCCTCCCCCCTTCTTCCATCACACAGTGTTCTCCTCCCCCCCTCCTCCGTCACACAGAGGTCTCCCCCCTCCTCCGTCACACAGAGGTTTCCCCCCCCCTCCGTCACACAGAGGTCTCCTCCCCCCCTCCTCCGTCACACAGAGGTCTCCTCCCCCCCTCCTCCGTCACACAGAGGTCTCCTCCCCCTCCTCCTCCTCCATCACACAGAGGTCTCCTCCCCCTCCTCCTCCGTCACACAGAGGTCTCCTCCCCCCCCTCCTCCGTCACACAGAGGTCTCCTCCCCCCCTCCTCCGTCTCACAGAGGTCTCCTCCCCCCTACTCCATCACACAGAGGTCTCCTCCGTCACACAGAGGTCTCCTCCCACCTCCTCCGTCACACAGAGGTCTCCTCCCCCTCTCCTCCGTCACACAGAGGTCTCCTCCGTCACACAGAGGTCTCCCCCCCTCCTCCGTCACACAGAGGTCTCCTCCCCCCCTCCTCCGTCACACAGAGGTCTCCTCCCCCTCTTCCTCCGTCACACAGAGGTCTCCTCCCCCTCCTCCTCCGTCACACAGAGGTCTCCTCCCCCCCTCCTCCGTCACACAGAGGTCTCCCCCCCCTCCGTCACACAGAGGTCTCCTCTCCCCCTCCTCCGTCACACAGAGGTCTCCTCCCCCTCCTCCTCCTCCGTCACACAGAGGTCTCCTCCCCCTCCTCCTCCGTCACACAGAGGTCTCCTCCCACCCTCCTCCGTCACACAGAGGTCTCCTCCCCCTCCTCCGTCACACAGAGGTCTCCTCCCCCTCCGTCACACAGAGGTCTCCCCCCCCTCCTCCGTCACACAGAGGTCTCCTTCCCCCCTCCTCCGTCACACAGAGGTCTCCTCCCCCCCTCCTCCGTCACACAGAGGTCTACTCCCCCCCTCCTCCATCACACAGAGGTCTCCTCCCCCTCCTCCTCCGTCACACAGAGGTCTCCTACCCCTCCTCCTCCGTCACACAGAGGTCTCCTCCCACCTCCTGCGTCACACAGAGGTCTACTCCCCCTCTCCTCCATCACACAGAGGTCTCCTCCGTCACACAGAGGTCTCCTCCCCCCCTCCTCCGTCACACAGAGGTTTGCTCCCCCCTCCTCCGTCACACAGAGGTCTCCTCCCACCCCTCCTCCGTCACACAGATGTCTCTTCCCCCCCTCCTCCATCACACAGAGGTCTCCTCCCCCCCCATCTCCGTCACACAGAGGTCTCCTCCTCCCCCCTCCTCTGTCACACAGAGGTTTCCTCCCCCCCTCCTCCGTCACACAGAGGTCTCCTCCCCCCCTCCTCCGTCACACAGAGGTCTCCACCCCCCTCCTCCATCACACAGAGGTCTCCTCCCCCCCTCCTCCGTCACAGAGAGGTCTACTCCCCCCCTCCTCCATCACACAGAGGTCTCCTCCCCCCCTCCTCCGTCACACAGAGGTCTCCTCCCCCCTCCTCCGTCTCACAGAGGTCTCCTCCCCCCTACTCCGCACACAGAAGTCTCCTCCATCACACAGAGGTCTCCCCCCCCTCCTCCGTCACACAGAGGTCTCCTCCCCCCCTCCTCCGTCACACAGAGGTCTCCTCCCCCTCCTCCGTCACACAGAGGTCTCCTCCCCCTCCTCCTCCGTCACACAGAGGTCTCCTCCCCTCCTCCTCCATCACACAGAGGTCTCCTCCCCTCCTCCTCCGTCAAACAGAGGTCTCCTCCCCCCCCTCCTCCGTCACACAGAGGTCTCCTCCCCCCCCTCCTCCGTCACACAGAGGTCTCCTCCCCCCCTCCTCCGTCACACAGAGGTCTCCTCCCCCCCTCCTCCGTCACACAGAGGTCTCCTCCCCCTCCTCCTCCGTCACAGAGGTCTCCTACCCCTCCTCCTCCGTCACACAGAGGTCTCCTCCCACCTCCTCCGTCACACAGAGGTCTCCTCCCCCTCTCCTCCGTCACACAGAGGTCTCCTCCGTCACACAGAGGTCTCCTCCCCCCCTCCTCCGTCACACAGAGGTTTCCTCCCCCCTCCTCCGTCACACAGAGGTCTCCTCCCACCCCTCCTCCGTCACACAGAGGTCTCCTCCCCCCCTCCTCTGTCACACAGAGGTCTCCTTCCCCCCCTCCTCCATCACACAGATGTCTCCTCCCCCCCTCCTCCATCACACAGAGGTCTCCTCCCCCCCCCATCTCCGTCACACAGAGGTCTCCTCCTCCCCCCTCCTCCGTCACACAGAGGTTTCCTCCCCCCCTCCTCCGTCACACAGAGGTCTCCTCCCCCCCTCCTCCGTCACACAAAGGTCTCCACCCCCCTCCTCCGTCACACAGAGGTCTCCTCCCCCCTCCTCCGTCACACAGAGGTCTCCTCCCCCCCCTCCTCCGTCACACAGAGGTCTCCTCCCCCCCCTCCTCCGTCACATAGAGGTCTCCTCCCCCCCCTCCATCACAGAGGTCTCCTCCCCCCCCCCTCCTCCGTCACACAGAGGTCTCCTCCCCCCCTCCTCCGTCACACAGAGGTCTCCTCTCCCCCTCCTCCGTCACACAGAGGTCTCCTCCCCCTCCTCCTCCTCCGTCACACAGAGGTCTCCTCCCCCTCCTCCTCCGTCACACAGAGGTCTCCTCCCACCCTCCTCCGTCACACAGAGGTCTCCTCCCCCTCCTCCGTCACACAGAGGTCTCCTCCCCCTCCGTCACACAGAGGTCTGGTCTCCCCCCCCTCCTCCGTCACACAGAGGTCTCCTTCCCCCCTCCTCCGTCACACAGAGGTCTCCTCCCCCCCTCCTCCGTCACACAGAGGTCTCCTCCCCCCCTCCTCCATCACACAGAGGTCTCCTCCCCCTCCTCCTCCGTCACACAGAGGTCTCCTACCCCTCCTCCGCCGTCACACAGAGGTCTCCTTCCACCTCCTGCGTCACACAGAGGTCTACTCCCCCTCTCCTCCATCACACAGAGGTCTCCTCCGTCACACAGAGGTCTCCTCCCCCCCTCTTCCGTCACACAGAGGTTTCCTCCCCCCTCCTCCGTCACACAGATGTCTCTTCCCCCCCTCCTCCATCACACAGAGGTCTCCTCCCCCCCCATCTCCGTCACACAGAGGTCTCCTCCTCCCCCCTCCTCTGTCACACAGAGGTTTCCTCCCCCCCTCCTCCGTCACACAGAGGTCTCCTCCCCCCCTCCTCCGTCACACAGAGGTCTCCACCCCCCTCCTCCATCACACAGAGGTCTCCTCCCCCCCTCCTCCGTCACACAGATGTCTACTCCCCCCCTCCTCCGTCACACAGAGGTCTCCTCCCCCCCTCCTCCGTCACACAGAGGTCTCCTCCCCCCTCCTCCGTCTCACAGAGGTCTCCTCCCCCCTACTCCGCACACAGAAGTCTCCTCCATCACACAGAGGTCTCCCCCCCCTCCTCCGTCACACAGAGGTCTCCTCCCCCCCTCCTCCGTCACACAGAGGTCTCCTCCCCCTCCTCCGTCACACAGAGGTCTCCTCCCCCTCCTCCTCCGTCACACAGAGGTCTCCTCCCCTCCTCCTCCGTCACACAGAGGTCTCCTCCCCTCCTCCTCCGTCAAACAGAGGTCTCCTCCCCCCCCTCCTCCGTCACACAGAGGTCTCCTCCCCCCCCTCCTCCGTCACATAGAGGTCTCCTCCCCCCCTCCTCCGTCACACAGAGGTCTCCTCCCCCCCTCCTCCGTCACACAGAGGTCTCCTCCCCCTCCTCCTCCGTCACAGAGGTCTCCTACCCCTCTCCTCCTCCGTCACACAGAGGTCTCCTCCCACCTCCTCCGTCACACAGAGGTCTCCTCCCTCTCTCCTCCGTCACACAGAGGTCTCCTCCGTCACACAGAGGTCTCCTCCCCCCCTCCTCCGTCACACAGAGGTTTCCTCCCCCCTCCTCCGTCACACAGAGGTCTCCTCCCACCCCTCCTCCGTCACACAGAGGTCTCCTCCCCCCCCTCCTCCGTCACACAGAGGTCTCCTCCCCCCCTCCTCTGTCACACAGAGGTCTCCTTCCCCCCCTCCTCCATCACACAGATGTCTCCTCCCCCCCTCCTCCATCACACAGAGGTCTCCTCCCCCCCCATCTCCGTCACACAGAGGTCTCCTCCTCCCCCCTCCTCCGTCACACAGAGGTTTCCTCCCCCCCTCCTCCGTCACACAGAGGTCTCCTCCCCCCCTCCTCCGTCACACAAAGGTCTCCACCCCCCTCCTCCGTCACACAGAGGTCTCCTCCCCCCTCCTCCGTCACACAGAGGTCACCTCCCCCCCCCTCCTCCGTCACACAGAGGTCTCCTCCCCCCCCTCCTCCGTCACATAGAGGTCTCCTCCCCCCCCTCCATCACAGAGGTCTCCTCCCCCCCCCTCCTCCGTCACACAGAGGTCTCCTCCCCCCCCTCCTCCGTCACACAGAGGTCTCCCCCCCTCCTCCGTCACACAGAGGTCTCCCCCCCCTCCTCCGTCACACAGAGGTCTCCCCCCCCCTCCTCCGTCACACAGAGGTCTCCTCCCCCCTTCCTCCGTCACACAGTGTTCTCCTCCCCCTCTCCTCCGTCACACAGAGGTCTCCCCCCCCTCCTCCGTCACACAGAGGTCTCCCCCCCTCCTCCGTCACACAGAGGTCTCCTCCCCCCCTCCTCCGTCACACAGAGGTCTCCTCCCCCTCCTCCGTCACACAGAGGTCTCCTCCCCCCTCCTCCTCCGTCACACAGAGGTCTCCTCCCCCCCCCTCCTCCGTCACACAGAGGTCTCCTCCCCCCCCATCTACGTCACACGGAGGTCTCCTCCCCCCCTCCTCCGTCACACAGAGGTCTCCTCCCCCCCTCCTCCGTCACACAGAGGTCTCCTCCCCCTCCTCCTCCTCCGTCACACAGAGGTCTCCTCCCCCTCCTCCTCCGTCACACAGAGGTCTCCTCCCCCTCCTCCTCCGTCACACAGAGGTCTCCTCCCCCTCCTCCTCCGTCACACAGAGGTCTCCTCCCCTCCTCCTCCGTCACACAGAGGTCTCCTCCCCCTCCTCCTCCGTCAAACAGAGGTCTCCTCCCCCCCTCCTCCATCACACAGAGGTCTCCTCCCCCCCTCCTCCGTCACACAGAGGTCTCCTCCCCCCCCTCCTCCGTCACACAGAGGTCTCCTCCCCCCCTCCTCCGTCTCACAGAGGTCTCCTCCCCCCCTACTCCGTCACACAGAGGTCTCCTCCGTCACACAGAGGTCACCCCCCCTCCTCCGTCACACAGAGGTCTCCTCCCCCCCTCCTCCGTCACACAGAGGTCTCCTCCCC